>NW_028164829.1:5000-10000 GCF_964263955.1 Coregonus lavaretus
GTTGATGGGAGTAGTCCTGGAGCAGAGTGTTCCTATGAAGATAACAGTCTGGTTATGTCATGTTGATGGGAGTAGTACTGGAGCAGAGTGTTCCTATGAAGATAACAGTCTGGTTATGTAATGTTGATGGGAGTAGTCCTGGGGCAGAGTGTTCCTATGAAGATAACAGTCTGGTTATGTCATGTTGATGGGAGTAGTACTGGGGCAGAGTGTTCCTATGAAGATAACAGTCTGGTTATGTAATGTTGATGGGAGTAGTACTGGGGCAGAGTGTTCCTATGAAGATAACAGTCTGGTTATGTAATGTTGATGGGAGTAGTACTGGAGCAGAGTGTTCCTATGAAGATAACAGTCTGGTTATGTAATGTTGATGGGAGTAGTCCTGGAGCAGAGTGTTCCTATGAAGATAACAGTCTGGTTATGTAATGTTGATGGGAGTAGTACTGGGGCAGTGTTCCTATGAAGATAACAGTCTGGTTATGTAATGTTGATGGGAGTAGTCCTGGAGCAGAGTGTTCCTATGAAGATAACAGTCTGGTTATGTAATGTTGATGGGAGTAGTACTGGAGCAGAGTGTTCCTATGAAGATAACAGTCTGGTTATGTAATGTTGATGGGAGTAGTCCTGGAGCAGAGTGTTCCTATGAAGATAACAGTCTGGTTATGTAATGTTGATGGGAGTAGTACTGGAGCAGTGTTCCTATGAAGATAACAGTCTGGTTATGTAATGTTGATGGGAGTAGTCCTGGAGCAGAGTGTTCCTATGAAGATAACAGTCTGGTTATGTAATGTTGATGGGAGTAGTACTGGAGCAGAGTGTTCCTATGAAGATAACAGTCTGGTTATGTCATGTTGATGGGAGTAGTACTGGAGCAGAGTGTTCCTATGAAGATAACAGTCTGGTAATGTAATGTTGATGGGAGTAGTACTGGAGCAGTGTTCCTATGAAGATAACAGTCTGGTTATGTAATGTTGATGGGAGTAGTACTGGGGCAGAGTGTTCCTATGAAGATAACAGTCTGGTTATGTAATGTTGATGGGAGTAGTACTGGGGCAGTGTTCCTATGAAGATAACAGTCTGGTTATGTAATGTTGATGGGAGTAGTACTGGGGCAGAGTGTTCCTATGAAGATAACAGTCTGGTTATGTAATGTTGATGGGAGTAGTCCTGGAGCAGAGTGTTCCTATGAAGATAACAGTCTGGTTATGTCATGTTGATGGGAGTAGTCCTGGAGCAGAGTGTTCCTATGAAGATAACAGTCTGGTTATGTAATGTTGATGGGAGTAGTACTGGGGCAGAGTGTTCCTATGAAGATAACAGTCTGGTTATGTCATGTTGATGGGAGTAGTACTGGGGCAGAGTGTTCCTATGAAGATAACAGTCTGGTAATGTAATGTTGATGGGAGTAGTACTGGAGCAGAGTGTTCCTATGAAGATAACAGTCTGGTAATGTAATGTTGATGGGAGTAGTACTGGAGCAGAGTGTTCCTATGAAGATAACAGTCTGGTTATGTAATGTTGATGGGAGTAGTCCTGGGGCAGAGTGTTCCTATGAAGATAACAGTCTGGTAATGTAATGCAATAAGGGTGTCTGCCAGGATAGCACAATATGCTACGGAACAATGAACGCTGTGTGTGTGTCACAGAACAATGCACTTTGACTTGAGTATACCAGTGGTCTGTGATAGACGTAACACACACTGCCGTTCAAAAGTTTGGGGTCACTTAGAAATGTCCTTGTTTTCAAAAGAAAAGCAATTTTATTGTCCATTAAAATAACATCAAATTAATCAGAAATACAGTGTAGACATTGTTAATGTTGTAAATGGCTATTGTAGCTGGAAACGGCTGATTTTTAAAGTAATATCTACATAGGCGTACAGAGGCCCATTATCAGCTACCATCAGTCCTGTGTTGCAATGGCACGTTGTGTTTGCTAATCTAAGTTTGTCATTTTAAAAGGCTAATTGATCATTAGAAAACACTTTTGCAATTATTCTAGCACATCTGAAAACTGTTGTGCTGATTAAAGAAGCAATAAAACTGGCCTTCTTGAGACTAGTTGAGTATCTGGAGCATCAGCAATTGTGAGTTCGATTACAGGCTCAAAATGGCCAGAAACAAATAACTTTCTTCTGAGACTCGTCAGTCTATTCTTGTTCTGAGACATTAAGGCTATTCCATGCGAGAAATTGCCAAGAAACTGAAGATCTCGTACAACGCTGTGTACTACTCCCTTCACAGAACAGTGCAAACTGGCTCTAATCAGAATAGAAAGAGGAGTGGGAGGCCCCGGTGCACAACTGAGCAAGAGGACAAATACATTAGAGTGTCTAGCTTCATTAAATAGTACCCGCAAAACACCAGTCTCAACGTCAACAGTGAAGAGGCGACTCCGGGATGCTGACCTCCTAGGCAGACTGGCCAATAAAAATAAAAGATTAAGATGGGCAGTCTGAGATATGGCTTTTTCTTTGCAACACGTGTGTGTGTGTGTGTGTGTGTGTGTGTGTGTGTGTGCTACCAGTTTGTAAAACAACACCCTTCCTCCTGCTCCATTTCATTTCAGATTGTATTGTGGAAGCTACAGTACAGTACGTATGTCATCTGATATGGCTGCATCAGTTCAAGAACATCCACAGGTAGGCCTACAGTATGAATGCCTGTAGAATGCTGGGGCACCCACCACAGTATGAATGCCTGTAGAATGCTGGGGCACCCACCACAGTATGAATGCCTGTAGAATGCTGGGGCACCCACCACAGTATGAATGCCTGTAGAATGCTGGGGCACCCACCACAGTATGAATGCCTGTAGAATGCTGGGGCACCCACCACTGAACGTTGCTCTCAATCAGAATCTGGAACGTCTTCTTCTACTCTACATTCTAAACAAACATCTAGTTTATGTTAAGAAGCAGCCCTGTTTACCGGCTAAACACAGGCCTGACCTGCAACCAGCCAGTCAGCCCTGCAGTCAAACGCACAGCCAGCGTCCTTCTATACTATCTGTTGCATCTTAGCCTATGCCACACTGATAATGACATTGCTCATCTATATATTTATATATTCTTATTTCATTCCTTTACTTAGAGTTGTGTGTATTAGGTTTTTGTTGTGGAACTGTTAAATATAGCTTGCTAGATATTACTGCACTGTCGGAAACAAGAAGCACAAGCATTTTGCTACACTCGCAATAACATCTGCTAACCATGTGTGTCAAGGCATCAGTGTAATGCGGTAGGCGAAGTCAGGTGCAGGACACAGAGCTAATCAAAAGGCGTACTTTACTCGAAGGTAAAAGAATGAACAACAACCTCCATGCAGGGTGGGAACAAACCCGCCCACTAACGACAACCAAAACATGAACAAACACGCACAACACACAGTGTGAGACAGAGGGTTAAATAGGGAAGACATAACTACATGATGGGAAACAGGTGTGACCAATTAAGACAAAACAAGTCGAACATAGATACATGGACCGGTAGCAGCTAGTACTCCGGTGACGACGAACGCCGAAGCCAGCCCGAGCAAGGAGGAGGGGCAGCCTCGGCTGAATCCGTGACCATGTGTATGTGACCAATACATTTGATTTGATTTGAAATAGCACCCTGTTCCTATTTAGGGCACTAGGGATGGCTAACTCTTGAAATCACTTCTGAAACCAAAGATTTAGGTAAAACAGCTTTTCGTTTGTTTGCACTTTACTTATGGAACAATCTTCAGAATACCCTACTGTTTGCCCTTACAGTCTCCAAAGTGCCATTTTCGGTGGTGGTATATCACCCAGGGCTCCCTTGTAAAAGAAACCTTGGTCTCAATGGGACCACCCTGCCTAAATAAAGGTTCAATAAAATCATATAAATAGAATAGTTTTGCCCAGGACCCAAGTAGTGATCCCAAATGGTACCATATTCCATATTTAGTGCCCTACTTTTGACCAGGGCCCATAGGTTAAAAGTAGTGCACTATATAGGGATTAGTGATATGTAGTTCGCGAACGATTCGTTCTTTTTGAACTACTCTTTTTACTGACTCGAGAGTCATGATTCGTTTTTCTGAATGACTCCTTCATTTTAGTCAGTCCTTTGACCTGCTAGTGCTGGCTGCAATGAGTCCTACAGCAGGATTACAAGCCAATTTATGCTTGATCCGAAAATGTGGTTGGAGACTCTGTATGGAGGGTGTGACGCAATTGCGGAGCCTCCAGAGGCACTCAGAGGCCAAATTGAGCTCCTTACCGCATCGATTTTATGACAATGTGGAGGGCGCCATATAGCTCTGCATTGACATGATTGGTTGATGGTGGGTGGGAAGTCCTGTATAAACACAAACTCACTTCCTTGACAACTTCCTTCACACCAGCTCTGCTCAACAGCTCGGCGCTGCTGTGTGAAGCGCAAGAAGTATGAATGCCCTGACTTCTGCAGAGGCCGTATCACCGTAAATGCTGCACGGCCAATGCAGATATTGGACTGACCATGCAGCACCTTTAACACACGCTCCTCTGGCTCAGCGGCTCGAGTTTCTACCTCAGTGCTCCAGAGACGTGCTCCGACCGCCAACTGTCTGTCATATGCGCGCAGGAAAATAGATCATGTGAAGAAACCTCCATGTTTAGAACTGATAATTTATCGCATGGTGCAAGAATGAATGCATTTAATTGATTATTGAATGTTTTGATTGACACAGTTTTGTAGAACCAAAACATACACAGCCTCTGCTCAACAAACTCAAACTCGAGAACTACGTTGCCTGGCTACCCACCCAGACTACTTGCTCCGGCCCAAACGCTACGCCACGCCCACGGACGTTACTTCTCCGCAGTGAGAAGTATGTAGTGAACGACAGAGCAGCGGATGAGTCGTCAGGCTACTAATCACCCGGCAGTCAAGCAATGCATTCCGCCAAGAGTCGTTCACAATCTAGTCCGGTTTCAAATGTATCAATACATAATCTTATTTGCATGCCTAGCAATCAACAAATGTACAACAAAAG
>NW_028164829.1:15000-30000 GCF_964263955.1 Coregonus lavaretus
GTCTGCGTAGAGGTGGATCTGAGAGTCACCAGCAGCAAGAGCGACATCATTGATATACACAGAGAAAAGTGTCGGCCCAAGAATTGAACCCTGTGGCACCCCCATAGAGACTGCCATAGGTCCAGACAACAGGCCCTCCGATTTGACACACTGAACTCTATCTGAGAAGTAGTTGGTGAACCAGGCTAGGCAGTCATTTGAGAAACCAAGGCTATTTAGTCTGCCAATAAGAATGCGGTGGTTGACAGAGTCGAAAGCCTTGGCCAGGTCGATGAAGACGGCTGCACAGTACTGTCTATTATCAATCGCAGTTATAATATCGTTTAGGACCTTGAGCGTGGCTGAAGTGCACCCATGACCAGCTCGGAAACCGGATTGCATAGCGGAGAAGGTACGGTGGTATTCGAAATGGTCGGTGATCTGTTTGTTAACTTGGCTTTCAAATACTTTCAAAAGGCAGGGCAGGATGGATTTTTATTTTTATTTTATTTCACCTTTATTTAACCAGGTAAACCAGTTGAGAACAAGTTCTCATTTACAACTGCGACCTGGCCAAGATAAAGCATAGCAGTGCGATAAAAACAACAACACAGAGTTACATATGGGGTAAAATAAAACAAAAATCAAAAAAAATACAACAGAAATACAATTAATATACAGTGTGCAAATTTAGCAAGTTATGGAGGTAAGGCAATAAAATAGGCTATAGTGCAAAATAATTACAATTTAGTATTAACACTGGAATGATGTGCAAGAGATGATGTGCAAATAGAGATACTGGGGTACAGATGAGCAAAATAAATAACAATATAGGGATGAGGTAGTTGGGCGGGCTAATTTCAGATGGGCTGTGTACAGGTGCAGTGATCGGTAAGGTGCTCTGACAACTGATGCTTAAAGTTAGTGAGGGAGATAAGCGTCTCCAGCTTCAGAGATTTTTGCAATTTGTTCCAGTCATTGGCAGCAGAGAACTGGAAGGAATTGCGGCCAAAGGAGGTGTTGGCTTTGGGGATGACCAGTGAGATATACCCGCTGGAGCGCAGACTACGGGTGGGTGTTGCTATGGTGACCAGTGAGCTAAGATAAGGCGGGGATTTGCCTAGCAGTGATTTATAGATGGCCTGGAGCCAGTGGGTTTGGCGACGAATATGTAGTGAGGACCAGCCAACAAGAGCGTACAGGTCACAGTGGTGGGTATTATATGGGGCTTTGGAGACAAAACGGATGGCACTGTGATAGACAACATCCAATTTGCTGAGTAGAGTGTTGGAGGCTATTTTGTAAATGACATCGCCGAAGTCAAGGATCGGTAGGATAGTCAGTTTTACAAGGGCATGTTTGGCAGCATGAGTGAAGGAGGCTTTGTTGCGAAATAGGAAACCGATTCTAGATTTAACTTTGGATTGGAGATTCTTAATGTGAGTCTGGAAGGAGAGTTTACAGTCTAACCAGACACCTAGATATTTGTAGTTGTCCACGTACTCTAGGTCAGACCCGTCTAGAGTAGTGATTCTAGTCGGGTGGGCGGGTGCAAGCAGCGTTCGGTTGAAGAGCATGCATTTTGTTTTACTAGTGTTTAAGAGCAGTTGGAGGCTACTGAAGGAGTGTTGTATGGAATTGAAGCTCGTTTGGAGGTTTGTTAACACAGTGTCCAATGAAGGGCCAGATGTATACAAAATGGTGTCGTCTGCGTAGAGGTGGATCTGAGAGTCACCAGCAGCAAGAGCGACGTCATTGATATACACAGAGAAAAGAGTTGGCCCAAGAATTGAACCCTGTGGCACCCCCATAGAGACTGCCATAGGTCCAGACAACAGGCCCTCCGATTTGACACATTGAACTCTATCTGAGAAGTAGTTGGTGAACCAGGCGAGGCAGTCATTAGAGAAACCAAGGCTATTTAGTCTGCCAATAAGAATGCGGTGGTTGACAGAGTCGAAAGCCTTGGCCAGGTCAATGAAAACGGCTGCACAGTACTGTCTATTATCGATCGCGGTTATAATATCATTTAGGACCTTGAGCGTGGCTGAAGTGCACCCATGACCAGCTCGGAAACCGGATTGCATAGCGGAGAAGGTACGGTGGGATTCGAAATGGTTGGTGATCTGTTTGTTGACTTGGCTTTCAAAAACTTTTGAAAGGCAGGGCAGGATGGATATGGGTCTGTAACAGTTTGGATCTAGAGTGTCACCCCCTTTGAAGAGGGGGATGACCGCGGCAGCTTTCCAATCTCTGGGGATCTCAGACGTTACGAAAGAGAGGTTGAACAGGCTAGTAATAGGGGTTGCGACAATTTCGGCGGCTAGTTTTAGAAAGAAAGGGTCCAGATTGTCTAGTCCAGATGATTTGTAGGGGTCCAGATTTTGCAGCTCTTTTAGAACATCAGCTGTCTGGATTTGTGTGAAGGAGAAGCGGGGGGGGCATGGGCAAGTTGCAGCGGAGGGTGCAGAGCTGGTGGCCAGGGTAGTGGTAGCCAGGTGGAAAGCATGGCCAGCCGTAGCAAAATGCTTGTTGAAATTCTCGATTATTGTAGATTTATCGGTGGTGATAGTGTTTCCTAGCCTCAGTGCAGTGGGCAGCTGGGAGGAAGTGCTCTTATTTTCCATGGACTTTACAGTGTCCCAAAACTTTTTGGAGTTAGTGCTACAGGATGCAAATTTCTGTTTGAAAAAGTTAGCCTTTGCTTTCCTAACTGCTTGTGTATATTGGTTCCTAACTTCCCTGAAAAGTTGCATATCACGGGGGCTATTTGATGCTAATGCAGTACGCCACAGGATGTTTTTGTGCTGGTCAAGGGCAGTCAAGTCTGAGGAGAACCAGGGGCTATATCTGTTCTTAGTTCTGTATTTTTTGAATGGGGCATGTCTATTTAAGATTGAGAGGAAATTACTTTTAAAGAACAACCAGGCATCCTCTACTGACGGAATGAGATCTATATCCATCCAGGATACCTGGGCCAGGTCAATTAGGAAGGCCTGCTCGCTGAAGTGTTTTTGGGAGCGTTTGACAGTGATGAGGGGTGGTCGTTTGACCGCGGACCCGTTACGGACGCAGGCAATAAGGCAGTGATCGCTGAGATCCTGGTTGAAGACAGCGGAGGTGTATTTAGAGGGTAAGTTAGTCAGGATGATATCTATGAGGGTACCCATGTTTACGGATTTAGGGTTGTACCTGGTAGGTTCGTTGATAATTTGCGTGAGGTTGAGGGCATCTAGCTTGGATTGTAGGATGGCTGGGGTATTAAGCATATCCCAATTTAGGTCACCAAGCAGTACGAACTCTGAGGATAGATGGGGGGCAATCAGTTCACATATGGTGTCCAGGGCACAGCTGGGGGCTGAGGGGGGTCTGTAGCAAGCGGCAACAGTGAGAGATTTATTTCTGGAAAGGTGGATTTTTAGAACTAAAAGCTCAAACTGTTTGGGCACAGACCTGGATAGTATGATGGAGCTCTGCAGGCTATCTCTACAGTAGATTGCAACTCCACCCCCTTTGGCAGTTCTATCTAGACGGAAAATGTTATAGTTGGGGATGGAAATTTCAGAATTTTTGGTGGCCTTCCTAAGCCAGGATTCAGACACTGCTAGAACATCAGGGTTGGCGGAGTGTGCTAACGCAGTGAATAACTCAAACTTAGGAAGGAGGCTTCTGATATTTATGTGCAGAAAACCAAGACTTTTACGGTTACAGAAGTCAATAAATGATAGCTCCTGGGGAGTAGGAGTGATGCTGGGGGCTGCAGGGCCTGGGTTAGCCTCTACATCACCAGAGGAACAGAGGAGGAGTAGAATAAGGATACGACTAAAGGCTTTAAGAACTGGTCTTCTAGTGCGTTGGGTACATAGAATAAAGGGGGCAGTTCTCCGGGCGTTGTAGAAAAGATTCAGGGCATTATGTACAGAAAAGGATATGGAAGGATATGAGTACAGTTCAGGTAATCCTAAGTGTTGGGTAACAATGAAAGAGATAGCATCATTGGAGGCATCGATTGAGCCGGTCTCGGCTTGTATGGGGGGGGGAACAAAGGAACTATATGAGACAGTTTGAGAGGGACTAGGGGTTCTACATTGAAATTGTATAATAAGAACTAACCCAAACAGCAATAGGCAAGGCATAATTGACACGGGAGAGAGGCATAAAGCAGTCACGTGTTATTAGAGAGAGCTAAGACACAACTGGAAATAGCGATAACGTTTGGGCTAAGACTAAACAGAAAAAAACAGGACAGAGTACCGTGTAAAGGAACAGTCCAGCGGGCATCAGCTGTGCAGCTAAGTGATCATAAGGTCCAGTGAACAGCAATATGTGAGTCCGAGAGCAGTTCAAATTGGTGCTTCAGCACATATAGGTCTGTAGCAGTTTGGATCTAGAGTGTCACCCCCTTTGAAGAGGGGGATGACCGCGGCAGCTTTCCAATCTCTGGGGATCTCAGACGTTATGAAAGAGAGGTTGAACAGACTAGTAATAGGGGTTGCGACAATTTCGGCGGCTAGTTTTAGAAAGAAAGGGTCCAGATTGTCTAGCCCAGCTGATTTGTAGGGGTCCAGATTTTGCAGCGCTTTCAAAACATCAGCTGTCTGAATTTGTGTGAAGGAGAAGCGGGGGGGGGGCATGGGCAAGTTGCAGCAGAGGGTGCAGAGTTGGTGGCCGGGGTAGTGGTAGGCAGATGGAGAGCATGGCCAGCTGTAGCAAAATGCTTGTTGAAATTCTCGATTATTGTAGATTTATCGGTGGTGATAGTGTTTCCTAGCCTCAGTGCAGTGGGCAGCTGGGAGGAAGTGCTCTTATTCTCCATGGACTTTACAGTGTCCCAAAACTTTTTGGAGTTAGTGCTACAGGATGCAAATTTCTGTTTGAAAAAGTTAGCCTTTGCTTTCCTGACTGCTTGTGTATATTGGTTCCTAACTTCCCTGAAAAGTTGCATATCGCGGGGGCTATTTGATGCTAATGCTGTACGCCACAGGATGTTTTTGTGCTGGTCAAGGGCAGTCAAGTCTGAGGAGAACCAGGGGCTATATCGGTTCTTAGTTCTGTATTTTTTGAATGGGGCATGTTTATTTAAGATTGAGAGGAAATTACTTTTAAGGAACAACCAGGCATCCTCCACTGACGGAATGAGATCTATATCCATCCAGGATACCTGGGCCAGGTCAATTAGGAAGGCCTGCTCGCTAAAGTGTTTTAGGGAGCGTTTGACAGTGATGAGGGGTGGTCGTTTGACCGCGGACCCGTTACGGACGCAGGCAATAAGGCAGTGATCGCTGAGATCCTGGTTGAAGACAGCTGAGGTGTATTTAGAGCAGGGGTGTCAAACATACGGCCCGTGGGCCGGATCCGGCCCGCAAACGGGTTTAATCCGGCCCGCGAGATGATTTAAAAAAATAAAAAAAATTTTTTTTTATTTTTTTATTTTTTTTGGGGTATAAAAATGCGCTGCTATTTTTCAGTAAAATAAACTGCTGTTCCAATTGCGTCCAATGGATGGCGCAATAGCAATTGCGTTAAGCAAGCAAACTGTTTATACCGGGGCAGAGCAAGTAGGTCAAGCACGTGCAGCCAATGAGCTACTTTGTTTTGCCCGCGATATTTATTACGGCTTCTACTTTTAACATTATGTGCTTTGGCACCCTCATTGCCCCAATATTTCTCTGTCAAAAAAGAGAAAAGTGGACGCAGAGTGCAGAGTGTTCCAAAAAAAATGGTAATCCTATTTAATCACGGAATTGAATGGGAAAGCTGTATGTTTGGTGTGTTCAGAGCATGTTGCAGTGCTGAAAGAATATAACCTTCGTCGCCTCTATGTGAGTCTTCATGCCGACAAATATGACAACTTTCAAGGACAGCGGAGATGAGAGAAGGTGAATGAACTGTTGGGGGGTCTGAAGAAACAGCAGTCTGTGTTTACTCACAGCCGAGACATCAGTGACGCTGCAGTGAAAGCTAGCTACTGTAGTATCTTAAACAGTCTAGATAAAGTAGGAAACGTGGCCCTAAGATCTTGCTGATGTGGCAAAATGGTGTACTCTACTGTGCTGGAAAACATCTGGAAAGCATTACTAAATTCCTGGAAAAGAGGATATGTAATGGCCAGGGATTGTTTTTTTAGAATCACACCATAATACGTCACAAAGGATATAAAACCATGTCTGAACAATAGAATAGGGAGAATAGCTAATCAGATTGGCTCGGGCTGTTTTCCAGACATCTGCAGGAGTCTGTCAAAATTCGATGCTGTAAACTCTTTGTTATAATAAACCTTTATAATCAAAGTATAGTGTCGGCGGATCTTCTTATCATCACAAGCATGGACCAGCAAAAGTGTTTCTTTTAGTAACCACATTTAATGGCGACGAGGTAGTTTTATTTTATTTTTTATTCTTTTTGGGGCGTGTTACGTCTTCTCTTTGCATTCCACTCCTGGGCTACAAAGTGACTACCGCTCAATGAAGCCGGCAAAAAACTAAAAAGGTGAGATTTTTCACTAATATTGGGCGTTGGCCGTTTTGTGAGTCCAGAGTGTGTGCGTTCAAGATGTACCGTTAAATTACTTATGCGTGCGTTTTGCTGGTTCTTTTTGCTGTGTGATAGGAATTCCGTTCTAAATTTTCTAAATTAGTTTGAGTGTCTGTAGGACACACCGACAGGACACCGATGTTTTGGCTTGAATAAAAGTGCAAGGAGTGTCAAAGGAAAGGCTTAGAGGATAACGTTTGAAATGAGTTGACAGTATACTTTTAGGGCGCCGTTAATTTAAGGAAGCCCTCAAACGAGGCGATCATTAGAGATGGGCCATAAATCTTGATAGTTATTAGATTAACTCTCAAGTCAGTTCTCGGGACTGCTGGTTTAAGACAATATATTCAATTGTAAGTTTACCGCTCTGAATTTGTTTGACGAAACATCTGTCTGAAGTAATCCTCTCTTTTGAATGTCTAAAACCGGAAGGTAGCAGAAATTTAGCAAATGGAATATATAAAGAAATAGGAACGGCGATAGATGGATCCAATTTCTCTCTGTGTGTGTGTCTGAAAGGAGGAAAAGCGCATTTCTCTGTCAGCGTGTGTGAGTGAGTGTGGCTGCGTGCTTGATGAGTTCCAGATGTGTGTCGACTAAGGCTTTGACCAGAGTTTTTTTAGTCTCTTGTAAATAAATGTCTTAGGTATTTATGTTTTCAAATGTTAAGCCCCTAGAGTAAAAAGTTAAAACCCCTACAACACAGTTAAGGTTAAATATCTTATGAGTCTCTGTTTGTGAGAACGTTTGTAATTCTTAAACTATATAAACTATGAGCCCCCTGGAAGGACTATAAGTTTAAAGATCTTATGAGTCTCTATAAAAAGAGAACGTTTACTAACGAATCATGAGCCTACAGGGAGGACTTTTTAAAAGTGTATAGAGATGTTTTGTAATTGATAACAGCATAACTATCAATCTGCAAACTAGGATAAGTGGAAGATAACATAACTTGGAAGTGGGATTTGTGTTCTGTGTTCTGTATGTTCTATGTGTTCAGTTTGTGAGCTCTGTTAAAGTCTTAAGTGTTATTGTCTATGGGAGGAGAGACCGGAGCAACAGCGGGTCTGTTTATAGGTCCTTACACTCTGAAATCACATTGGTGACTGAACTGCGCACGCGTAGGATTTATGACTTTAGCCACTCCCCTGCACTGAACTGATTGGGAGAGTCCATTTCAGTGCAGCAAAAAAAAAAAAAAAAAAGAAAACGGGAGGGGGAATTTTGCACACAAGTTAAATGTTCTTTTGAATTAACTATTGCTTGACTGTAAAACTGTTTGGTTGATAATCGGTTGAGTTGGTGAATGAGAGATATATTGACGGATTAAAAATAATAATACTAAAATAAATGAATAAAATAAAATGTTATTGAGCTATTTATAATATTCCTGAGTTAAGCTGTTTGCTTATTTCTTAGCGTGAATGTGGAAAAAGTATAAACTAAACTCTTCTTTGTCCTTTTGTCCTTCTGTCATACGAGAGACGAGAAGGAGGAGACAGAGAGAGAGAGAGAGAGAGGAGGGGCTGACATCAACTGACATCAGAGACGGCAACCCAGTCCAAATTAAGGCCAGTGCTGTTATTATTCACAAATCTACTTTCCCTCACAGGATATAATTGATACATTGTGTTTACATAGAATATTTCATGTTGTGACCATTTCGCAAGAGCTTGGCAACAGACTGATGAATTTATGTAATTGATAATTGCACATTACAGTTTTTGTCAATGACTTGTTTTGATTAGAGTTGTGTTGGAATTCCAGCATTGAAATTATTCTGTAAAATTAAGGTAATTAATTGCTTATTAAGCAATTGGGTAGTGTTGCTGGTACAGGTATTTTATTTTTGAATTGCTCTGGAGTTGACTACTTTCCTTTACTCTTCCTCATCGGATGTGGTAAGATTGCCACTAATCAATAATTTGGTAAAATAAAATTCACAGAATAATTAGTAATTGATTGATTTGATTGATTAGTAATTCAATGATTGATTTGATTAATGGTTGATTCATTGATTGATTTGATTAATTGATTGATTGATTGATTTGGTTAATTTATTGATTGCTTCTTTAATTGATCAGATTGATTGATTGGCTAAATTTGTTGATGATCGGATTGATTGATTGATTTGTAATTCGTTGATTGATTTGATTGATTAGTTGATTGATTGATTGATTAGTTGATTTATTGATTTGATTAGTGATTGATTGATTGACTTGATTGGATTAGTTAATTGATTCATTGATTTGATTAAGTTAGTTGATTGATTTATTGATTTGATTTGTTGATTGATTATTTGATTGATTCATTTGATTTGATTTAGTTAGTTCATTGGTTGGATTACTTGATTGATTGATTTCATTGGTAATTGATTGATTGATTGATTGATTGGTTCATTAGTTGATTGATTGATTCATTTGATTTATTGATTGATTGATTTAGTGAGTTCATTGGTTGGATTAATTGATTGATTGATTTCATTAGTAATTGATTGACTGATTGATTTGATTTCATTGATTGATTTAATTTATTGATTGATTGATTGATTGATTGAATTGGTTGATTGATGTATTGATTTGAATTGGTTAATTGATTGATTGGATTAATTGATTAATTATTTTTTAATCAAAAAAAAAAAAAAGAAAAAAAAAAAAGAAAAAAAATAAAAAAAAAGGGGAAAACTAGAGGGTAACACATAACAAGTGCATTACAATGGGGAAAAAGGACATCAAAACTACAAAAGCAATTACTCCTCTTCATGTAGTACAGAATAGTAATCCACTAGTTAATGGTATAGCAAAACTATCTGAAAAATGGAATAAACGTTGGCCTGACATTGAACAACCATGGCCATTGGAAGGCACGCTTAATCCAGACGTCATCAACATAATGCAAGTGCTTGTATCCACGTATAAGACAGATCAAAAGAAGGGGAAGAAAGGAAAACTTCGTAAAGAAAAAAGACAAAGAGAGCTGGGTGTTCTTAAGCTTTTTGAAAATGAAGGACAAAAACTGATAAAAGACACAAAAGATAAGAGAGACAGAGGTGCAGAGAAAATGGCAAAAGAGGTGAAGGTGACAGAAAAACTGATTGCAGAAGTCAATACACCTTTCTCATATATGGATTCAGCAAAAACACCCCCACCTTATGAGAAAGAAGCCAAGTTTAAGGACGTTTATCCTCAGCTTCCAGTGATCATTCAGGAAGGTGATTATTGCATCAGAGATGAGGATGAACGAATAATAGAGAGGGGACAAGCAGAAACGACCATAAAGATGAATCCAAACTCCAAAGGCAGGAAGACAACGAGACGTCTGGAGACTAAGGGTAGAGTGAGATCAAGGAGGATGGAACCTGATGATGATGATGATGATGATGATGATGATGATCAGAGTGATTCAGAAGAGATCATGGGTGGATATGACCCTGTCATCAGACAGAGGTTGGCCAGAGCGGAAAGAAGGGGTGATGGAAGTTGGAAAAAGAAGAATACAAGCGATTCAAGCCCTGGTGAAAATGAAGATGGAGACAGCGATGAAGATTTGGAGACTAAAGGTGCTTCATGTTCAAGAGGATTTTATCCTCCAATGACTAACACAGAAGAAATAGAAAGTGATATAGACCGATGCGTATCATACCTGTATAAGGCCAATGATTTAGAAGAAGTAAAAGAACTGGAAGACCGACTCAAGAAGCTGCTGAGAAAAGAATCCCAAGAATCTGAGAAGAGATATACATTGAGGCCAAGGAAAGATGGCACTAGTAAGAAAATTATGCCGGTGATCATTCGAGGACAAAACCTAGAATATAAGCCTTTGCAGAATACCGATATGTCAGATATACTTGAGAAGCTGCCTACTCTTCAAGATGGAGCATATCCTTGGATTTCAAAGTTGGAAGAAATTACGGTGGGAACACAGTCTGCCATAGGAGACATTAAGAGACTTTTGGCTAATCTCCTTGGGATTCCAGGCATGGAAGAAATTTTTCAGAGAGCTGGACTTCATAGATACGTGGGAACTGCTGTGAATGATCCTGAATTGTTGGCTGCAAGCAGGAATCGGCTGTGGAGAGCACTGAAGGATACGTTTCCAACAAATGTGCATCCTGACAACATTCTGATTGACCCACTAGGACAACAAGAAAATCCGAGAGCCTACGTGTCAAGAGTTCATCAAGTATGGAGAAATATTACCGGAAATGATCCAGATGTGAGTCAAATTGAGCAGTCAATCTTGAGAGCTAAACTACAGATGGGACTGCCCTCACCGGTAAGGAGCAAACTGGCAGAAGTGGTTGGACTTGGAAGCATGACAAAAGGCGTCTATACAGATCATATAGCCCATCAAGTGGATCTGTACCGGAAAAAGGAACACAACCAGAAAGAACAGGACCAAGAAACTCTCAGAAAACTCAATCAAATACAACTGGAGAAGAAGAAGGAGAAGAGAAGTCAGTGTGAACCAAATCAACAATCACGGCTACAGTTTCAACTGAACAAGGTCAAATGCAACTGTACCAGCCACAACTAGTGGTACAAGTTGTTTCATATCCATAGATAGTTTCTGGAAAGAAATAATTTCAGAGGAAGACACAGGAGCAAGTGAAGATCATCTGGAGGACAGGTGAACCTTTAGGGGAAAGGAGCAAGAATTCTAGAGGTGCCCAGAAGATCCGAAAAGGAGGAGTTTCAGCTGATAGCACCGATTAGAGAAGAAGAGAAAAAGATCCAACAATTGAAGTGAAAATAAACAATGGACTATGGGAAGTGATGATGGATAGCAGAAAAGCTTTTATCTGTGTTCAGCCTGAAGAGGTTACACATCTCACTATGTCAAATCAACTAAATTAGGAGAAGGATTTGGAGGAGTGAAGATCACGATTTCTGAAAATGATGATTTTGCCTCAAGGACAAGGAGAGTCATAAGCTGTACGGAAGACAAATGAATATATTTGAAGTGTGAAGATGAATTGAGAATCTATGGAAGAAGAGATGTTGAAAAAGGTTCAAGAATGTTTGAGATATTAAAGTAGGACTGATATTGGATTTGTGAAATCAGCTCAATTGAGATGAAAGTTGAGGAGGCAGACCTCCTTGGAAGAATCAGTATCCATTGAAAAATGAAGCAATCCAAGGGATTGAACCAGGAATTGAAGGACTTTCAAAAGCATGTGTTTTGAAGACGATAGAAAAATCGTTAGAGTAGCAATCAATTATTGTTTTGGAGAAACCATGATGATTTAGTAAGCTATGGGTTAGCTAATGTTGTAAAAGGGGAGATTAGGATAAAGATCACAAAGGAGTAGAGTTTTTGGGAACCATATTTTCTTGAATAGATTGACTATGTCATAGGCAGATGCACAATCTGTTTGAAAAATAATGTGTGACTGTTATTCTTGGTTACATTCATATACCAAGAGGTTCATAAGATGTTCAACTAAGCTAAAAGAGGCTCAGTCGGTTGCAAAGTTCTTGTGTAAAGAAGTCATAAGCAGGTGGGAATTTCCCGATTTAATATCCTCAGAAAATGGGAAAGAGTTTTGTGAATAAATCAGTGAAATGGGTTTTTGAAAAAAAAAAAAAAATTAGAGAAAGATAAAATTGGAAAAAGTCAGACTAAAATGTTATGAAAACTAGGGTTGAAATAACTCAAGGAAATTTGGAATATCTGATTGTGGGACGATTATATTATTGTGATGAATCAAAGGGGGGAAATGGAATGTGATTCATTTGATATATAATCTTAAATATACATTCTTATATTATTGCTGATATTGATATTTTAATTTGCATGTGTTGTTTTGCAAAAGATACTGTTTGGTATTTTCTTTTCTTCCAGAAGCATATGGGGGAATATGTAGAGGGACTCAAATACTCAAACATGGACAATATGAATGGACTGGAGGAAGTGGAACAAGGAAGGAGTGGAAATGTTCCGATTCCATCATCAACGTCGCATTGAAAGACGACACTGTGGAGGAGATGAAGTGTAGTGGACTACATTCCAGTGTTATATTCTTTCTGTATTAATTTTTGAACAATTATGTTTTCTGTGTTGGGTACATGTGGGGACCTCAGATGTTTTTGTTTATTTCGTTGAAGTTTAGGGATATGGGGTCTAGGCAAGGACAGAGAGAATCCACAGGAGGGTCCGATGGGTCGACCAGCCTGAATGTGGACATTTTGATTGTATTTTGTTTGCTGGGGTTTTCATATGTATTCAATTGCATCATAGCTTAAAATGTATTCATGAAGATGTGTGAATTGATCTGGAGTACTTAGGTGGTCGCCTAGGGCAGAGGGGCCGTGAGAGAATTTTCCTGTCTTGACTGACTGATGGATATTTGGAATGAAAGCTGCCAGACAGGTTTTTCGCTCTTACACTCCATGACAATTCATTTACACTCCATAACAATTTATTTACACTCCATAATAATGTATTTACACTACATACAAAAATGTGTCTATATAAACATGTGTTTAATCTCCATTAATTTTGGTTTATTGTTAAAGTTACTCAAGAGCAAGAATTGTTATTTGTCATAATCCTATTCTTTTTGTTTTCGAGACTTAATTAGTCTCGAAGGGGGGAATATGTAGTATCTTAAACAGTCTAGATAAAGTAGGAAACGTGGCCCTAAGATCTTGCTGATGTGGCAAAATGGTGTACTCTACTGTGCTGGAAAACATCTGGAAAGCATTACTAAATTCCTGGAAAAGAGGATATGTAATGGCCAGGGATTGTTTTTTTAGAATCACACCATAATACGTCACAAAGGATATAAAACCATGTCTGAACAATAGAATAGGGAGAATAGCTAATCAGATTGGCTCGGGCTGTTTTCCAGACATCTGCAGGAGTCTGTCAAAATTCGATGCTGTAAACTCTTTGTTATAATAAACCTTTATAATCAAAGTATAGTGTCGGCGGATCTTCTTATCATCACAAGCATGGACCAGCAAAAGTGTTTCTTTTAGTAACCACACTACCTCATTGCTAATGAAATCGCAGTGGCTTCAAAACCATTTAGTGAGGGTGAATTTGTAAAAACATGCATGATGAAGGCAGCGGAGATTGTGTGCCCTGAAAAGCGGCAGGCTTTTGCAAATATCAGCCTGACAAGAAACACAGTTGCAGACAGGATTTCCGATCTTTCAGTGGATTTGGACAGCCAGTTGAAGCAAAAAGTAAAGTCATTTATTGCGTTTTCGGTTGCAATTGATGAAAGCACGGACATTACAGATGTTGCACAACTGGCCATTTTTTCATCCGCGGAGTTGATGACACATTGACCGTCACCAAGGAGTTCGTGGAGTTGGTGCCGATGACAGATACAACGACAGCAGCTGATATTTTTACCGCACTCGTCGGCGCGCTGGACAGGGTCGGAGTGAACTGGTCCCGCGCTGTCAGCCTGGCTACAGATGGTGCGCCCTCAATGATCGGGAAAAAAGCAGGCGTTGTGACAAAGTTCAGAGAGAAAGTGCAATCTGCAAATGGAGGACGTGATTTTTTGATTTTTCACTGTATTTTGCACCAGGAGGCTTTGTGTTGCAAGTCATTAAAGATGGATAACGTCATGAAGGTGGTCATCCAAACTGTTAATTTCATCCGATCCAGAAGCCTGAATCACCGTCAGTTTGACAGCCTTCTCTGAGAGAAAGACCACATCTATGGCCTGCCATACCACACTGAGGTAAGATGGTTAAGCCGAGGTGCTGTGCTGAGGCGTTTCTTTGATTTACGAGAAGAAATTGAACAGTTCATAGAAGAAAAGGGCAAACCAGTGTTAGAATTTCATTCCGCAGAATGGATGCCGGACCTTGCATTTATGGTGGATGTTACAGAGCACCTGAATAACTTGAACAAACAGCTGCAAGGGCGCAACAAAGTTGTCACGCAGTATTATGACAGCATACGTTCTTTCAAGTTGAAGCTGTCATTGTGGGAGACGCAACTTGCCGGTGGTGATGCAGCTCACTTCCCCTGTCTGAAAAATGTGTGCGCGACCCAACATGTGGCAGACATGAAGCGGTTCAAAGATAAAATAACTGGACTGTTACGGGAGTTTGAGCAACGCTTTCAGATGTATGTTTATATGTTTTTATGTTGATGTGCTATTGTTTTTAATTGATTTTATTTTATTTGTATATTTAACCTATTCTTGACTCTGTGGTTCTTGCACTTGTTTGGGGAACAGGATTTCATTATTTTTATCTACATTTCTGCCTGAGAAATGACACCCTGATATAGTTCTGTGATCTGTGAAACAGTTCTGTTAATCACTGAGGCATTGTGTGTTTGTGTGTTCTTTTTCTTTAGAATTTTCAAATAAACTTGAGGTGTTTTATGATTAATAGTGATGTTGTGCTTGTACTATTTTGGACACACTGTCCTCAGGCTCCAGCTTTATGTTGTATGTTGATCATATTAAAACAAAGAAAACAATCTGAAGTTGTTGTTTTTAAGTTATATATACCA
>NW_028164829.1:35000-215000 GCF_964263955.1 Coregonus lavaretus
TGCAAATAGAGATACTGGGGTACAAATGAGCAAAATAAATAACAATATAGGGATGAGGTAGTTGGGCGGGCTAATTTCAGATGGGCTGTGTACAGGTGCAGTGATCGGTAAGGTGCTCTGACAACTGATGCTTAAAGTTAGTGAGGGAGATAAGTGTCTCCAGCTTCAGAGATCTTTGCAATTTGTTCCAGTCATTGGCAGCAGAGAACTGGAAGGAATTGCGGCCAAAGGAGGTGTTGGCTTTGGGGATGACCAGTGAGATATACCCGCTGGAGCGCAGACTACGGGTGGGTGTTGCTATGGTGACCAATGAGCTAAGATAAGGCGGGGATTTGCCTAGCAGTGATTTATAGATGGCCTGGAGCCAGTGGGTTTGGCGACGAATATGTAGTGAGGACCAGCCAACAAGAGCGTACAGGTCACAGTAGTGGGTATTATATGGGGCTTTGGAGACAAAACGGATGGCACTGTGATAGACTACATCCAATTTGCTGAGTAGAGTGTTGGAGGCTATTTTGTAAATGACATCGCCGAAGTCAAGGATCGGTAGGATAGTCAGTTTTACGAGGGCATGTTTGGCAGCATGAGTGAAGGAGGCTTTGTTGCGAAATAGGAAACCGATTCTAGATTTAACTTTGGATTGGAGATTCTTAATGTGAGTCTGGAAGGAGAGTTTACAGTCTAACCAGACACCTAGATATTTGTAGTTGTCCACATACTCTAGGTCAGACCCGTCGAGAGTAGTGATTCTAGTCGGGTGGGCGGGTGCAAGCAGCGTTCGGTTGAAGAGCATGCATTTAGTTTTACTAGTGTTTAAGAGCAGTTGGAGGCTACTGAAGGAGTGTTGTATGGAATTGAAGCTCGTTTGGAGGTTTGTTAACACAGTGTCCAACGAAGGGCCAGATGTATACAAAATGGTGTCGTCTGCGTAGAGGTGGATCTGAGAGTCACCAGCAGCAAGAGCGACGTCATTGATATACACAGAGAAAAGAGTCGGCCCAAGAATTGAACCCTGTGGCACCCCCATAGAGACTGCCATAGGTCCAGACAACAGGACCTCCGATTTGACACATTGAACTCTATCTGAGAAGTAGTTGGTGAACCAGGCGAGGCAGTCATTTGAGAAACCAAGGCTATTTAGTCTGCCAATAAGAATGCGGTGGTTGACAGAGTCGAAAGCCTTGGCCAGGTCAATGAAAACAGCTGCACAGTACTGTCTATTATCTATCGCGGTTATAATATCGTTTAGGACCTTGAGCGTGGCTGAAGTGCACCCATGACCAGCTCGGAAACCGGATTGCATAGCGGAGAAGGTACGGTGGGATTCGAAATGGTCGGTGATCTGTTTGTTGACTTGGCTTTCAAAAACGTTTGAAAGGCAGGGCAGGATGGATATGGGTCTGTAACAGTTTGGATCTAGAGTGTCACCCCCTTTGAAGAGGGGGATGACCGCGGCAGCTTTCCAATCTCTGGGGATCTCAGACGTTACGAAAGAGAGGTTGAACAGGCTAGTAATAGGGGTTGCGACAATTTCGGCAGCTAGTTTTAGAAAGAAAGGGTCCAGATTGTCTAGCCCAGATGATTTGTAGGGGTCCAGATTTTGCAGCTCTTTTAGAACATCAGCTGTCTGGATTTGTGTGAAGGAGAAGCGGGGGGGGCATGGGCAAGTTGCAGCGGAGGGTGCAGAGCTGGTGGCCGGGGTAGTGGTAGCCAGGTGGAAAGCATGGCCAGCCGTAGCAAAATGCTTGTTGAAATTCTCGATTATTGTAGATTTATCGGTGGTGATAGTGTTTCCTAGCCTCAGTGCAGTGGGCAGCTGGGAGGAAGTGCTCTTATTTTCCATGGACTTTACAGTGTCCCAAAACTTTTTGGAGTTAGTGCTACAGGATGCAAATTTCTGTTTGAAAAAGTTAGCCTTTGCTTTCCTAACTGCTTGTGTATATTGGTTCCTAACTTCCCTGAAAAGTTGCATATCGTGGGGGCTATTTGATGCTAATGCAGTACGCCACAGGATGTTTTTGTGCTGGTCAAGGGCAGTCAAGTCTGAGGAGAACCAGGGGCTATATCTGTTCTTAGTTCTGTATCTTTTGAATGGGGCATGTCTATTTAAGATTGAGAGGAAATTACTTTTATAGAACAACCAGGCATCCTCTACTGACGGAATGAGATCTATATCCATCCAGGATACCTGGGCCAGGTCAATTAGGAAGGCATGCTCGCTGAAGTGTTTTTGGGAGCGTTTGACAGTGATGAGGGGTGGTCGTTTGACCGCGGACCCGTTACGGACGCGGGCAATAAGGCAGTGATCGCTGAGATCCTGGTTGAAGACAGCGGAGGTGTATTTAGAGGGTAAGTTAGTCAGGATGATATCTATGAGGGTACCCATGTTTACGGATTTAGGGTTGTACCTGGTAGGTTCGTTGATAATTTGTGTGAGATTGAGGGCATCTAGTTTAGATTGTAGGATGGCCGGGGTGTTAAGCATATCCCATGCTATAGAGGTTAGGAGATGCTATAGAGTACCACAGTACTAGTAATAATACCCATAAAACCTAGTGGTCAAACAAGGAAATGGTTCTAATCGTTTTTCCACCATACATTTTTCCCATAGGGGATTTTAGAAACACTTAAAATTAAGGCTGTGTTTCGTGTAGGATTACCCTGGCGTGACGTTTTGATAACCATGTAAATCTCTCTTGGATAAGGTGACTTTTAATGAATGCTAATTAGCTGCTAATGTGGCTATCATAATGAACTACAAGTGCCATGATAATCTGGACGAGACTGCCGAATCGAGGCAAATGTAAGAATCTCTGGATTAACTATCTAATGTTAGCTAAATTTAGTATTGAATCAATTGGATAAATGTCTTTAAATGGACAATTCTGTGAACTGTCTTGTGCAAGTTTTAAATTGTCACAATACCTGTTAGCAAAGGTGTCAGCTAGAGATGACGTGCAGGAGCTTGCAGGGATTTGTAGTCTTGAATGATGTCTACTTTGATGCTAATTAGCATTTTTGAATATGAGAGTAAATAGAGCTGAATATATTGATTAAAGTCACCTTGTCATAGAGAGATTTACATGGTTATCAAAACATCACGCCAGGTTAAGTCTACACGAAACACAGCCCTTATTTTAAGTATTTCTGTCGGTGTAAAAAGGGCTTTATGAATACATTTGGTTTTTGATTTAGAATAAGAAAATTAACTACATCAAATTGGAGATTGCCTCAATGGCGCTGCCTATGCGCTCACAGACGCCATAATGGGAATGATATAGGGATGACTTCTCTATTATTCTCTATGCTCTCAATGGATTTATGGCGAAGAGCTCAATTGTATACTCCTCGCATCCTCTCTCCTCGTCTCCTTCTCAAAACCCATTGGAGGGGATGGTCAGAGGGGAGGGACCTTTGGCTTTCTCATCCAATGGGTTTTGAGAAGGAGACGAGGAGAGAGGACGTGAGGAATATGCAATTGAGATCTTCCCATTGGGTAACTGCATAGGTGCAGTGTGTCTGAAAGTAGGTATTACGAAAGAAGTGGGTGGCTCAACAGAAGTGGGTGTATGGAAAGCGAATCAGCTAATTGGGTAGATTTGTTGTCACTCAAGAACGTTTTGAGTGGCTGATTGGGCTGCATGAGTCCATAAACCGGTGTAGCATTTTAGCCATTCTCCTTGTAGCATTTTAGCTATTCTCCTAACCTACCAAGTTAATTCTCCTAATCTGCCACGTTAATTCTCCTAACCTGCCACGTTAATTCTCTTAACCTGCCACGTTAATTCTCCTAACCTGCCACGTTAATTCTCCTAACCTGCCACATTAATTCTCCTAACCTGCCACATTAATTCTCCTAACCTGCCACGTTAATTCTCTTAATCTGCCACGTTAATTATCTTAATCTGCTACATTAATTCTCCTAACCTGCCACGTTAGTTCTCCTAACCTGCTACATTAGTTTTCCTAAACTGTCACGTTAATTCTCCTGATCTGCTATGTTAATTCTCCTAACCTGCTACGTTAGTTCTCCTAACCTGTCACGTTAATTCTCCTAACCTGCTACGTTAGTTCTCCTAACCTGCCATGTTATAGATAAAAGGATAAGTAGCATATTGTTTTTAAACATGTGCATGTTTTTTCTCCTGAGAAAAAATTGGGTTTTTCAAATTGGCTGATTCAAATTGGGTTTGACAGATTTCAAAACCCTTCTGCAAATTGGGTTTGGCAGATTTCAAAACTCTTCTGCAGTAGGATACACATCCTGACTATCCTCAATGAAAAGTGGCTATAGAGGACACTCTTCCGTTTGTCAACTAACGAATTGACACACTCCTGGACCACTCGACCACTTATCGGTTTCTGGGTCACGGAGGAGAGAGGACGGAGGAGAGAGGATGGAGGACGGTCTTTTGCCCAAACAAGAATCTCCCCAAGTATGCAGTTACCCATACTTGTCTCAATGGCCAATGCATATGCTGCATTCGTAACCAAGTGGGAGGTGGGAATTTACCAGTTGTGAAGTCGTAAATACCAGTTAAATGCATTAACGTGCTTTGAACTCATTGAGAAAAACGCTGATTGGCTAATGGCCAACAAGCTGGGCAAACCATAAACTTAAAGTACAGCTATCATGCATGTAAACCAATTATAGTGTTCAGAAACCATATTAATAAACTGAACAAAAATATAAACGCAACAAGTAAAGTGCTGAGGAGTATTTCTGTCTGTAATGAAGCCCTTTTGTGGGGAAAAACTCATTCTGATTGGCAGGGCTTGGCTCCCCAGTGGGTGGGCCTATGCCCTCCCAGGCCCATCCATGGCTGCACCCCTGCCCAGTCATGTGAAATCCATAGATTAGGGCCTAATTAATTTATTTCAGATGACTGATTTCCTTATATGATCTGTAACTGAGCAAAATCTTTGAAATTGTTGAATGTTGTGTTTATATTACTGTTCAGTATAGATTGCATTATATAAATAATGTTTTGTTGTTGCATTTAACTCCTGAAAGTTCTCGAGGTAATTTCCATAGTAGGTGACATCAGAGGTAAGCATGTGGAGATGTTGGAGCTCAGGATGACAGACGAGTTTCCCCACTAGTAATTACCAGTAGGAGGGCTGTTGAAGTGGATTCTTTCCAGTCGTATGTGGTAAATTCCCACTTCCCACTTGGTTGTGAACGCAGCAATAGTGGAAGAAATTCAGCTTTTATATAGGACAACAATGATCTGGCCGGGAGGAGTTTACACAGGGTGATACGTGATTGCATTCGTTTTGTAACCGGTCTGCCTCCAGTTTGTTTTTGGCGGCACATGGCTCAAAAGAAGGTGATCTAGTTCAAGCACGCGGAGTAATGATTTAGGATTCTGAGTTTTCATATGCATGCCATAGGCCTAAGCGTTTGGTCTTGATAAAATCCCCATTATGTGCTTTAAGTGCCTTTCCAATGTTGGAAATATTCCAACATTTTATGGAAAATACATGTATGTTCCTGAACGATGCACCATGCTGCCTTGTTAACAATTATGACAGGGCCGCGCAGATTACTGTTCGATTTGAGAAAGGCGCTCTTCTCTACCGGCTTTGCCCGGTCACGTGCACCCCGGTTCAGCCTAATCGAACTCTTTCAATATTCAGCAGGTGTGCGCACTTAGTAATAAGAAAACAAATCCGGAACTAGCGGCGCACCTGCAGGATATTTAAGAGGACATGACCGAGATGTACTTTTCCGAAATCGTCGACAAACAATCCGCGGTGGTGAGTATGCAAAGACCACGGGTGTTATGGCAATTTGTGGCGCAATCATTATTCCCATAACAACAGGTCGGCGAGTAACTACTAAAAAGTTAGCGCCTAACATTTTATCCTTTCAGCTGGCTATACCAAATGCAATCCAAAAGGGTTTAGCAACAGAGTAGGTTATGCACAATAGACAAACATTGATGTTTGCTAGTAACTCACTCGGATATCATTAACATGGCATAGTCATGGGGAAATGTGTAGAATTGCAGGAAATAAGTTGTAAAACGGCCTCATCTTTTCTCTGCACCATGGTAAAATTAGTGGAATTGCATGAAATTGGTCATCATTTTTTAAAAATGCTCTGCCCCATGGCAAAATGGGTAAAATGTCAGTCAAAATGGGAGGCTGCTAAAATGTATCCAATCTAAACAAAACCTGTAGGGAGGTCTTCCCAGTAGGAATACAGAGTCATAACTGACTTGGTTTATTTTTCTCCTTTAGTCATGGTTCTTCCTGGGCTTCAGGTTTGGAGATGGATACTCTTTGCCTGCCTTCACTGGATTTGTGTCTGTCAAGAAACTGCAGGACCGTAAGTAAATCTGCAGTCACAGAAGTTAGAATTTAGTCATCACACTTAAGTCTCTTGTCTTGGTTTAACGCTCTCTCTGTCGGAGCAGATTTAGAGCAATTTTTCGTTGACCTTTTCTGCAGCTCTTTATCTCCACAGTATTTTTACATTTACATTTTAGTCATTTAGCAGACGCTCTTATCCAGAGCGACTTAGTTAGTGAATACATTTTTTTTTTTACTGGCCCCCCGTGGGAAACGAACCCACAACCCTGGCGTTGCAAACGCCATGCTCTATCAACTGAGCTACATCCCTGCCGGCCATTCCCTCCCCTACCCTGGACGACGCTGGGCCAATTGTGCGCAGCCCATGAGACTCCCGGTCGCGGCCGGCTGCGACAGCCTGGATTCGAACCAGGATCTCTAGTGGCACAGCTAGCACTGCGATGGAGTGCCTTAGACCACTGCACCACTTTTTCACCTAGGTTTGTGTTTAGAGGTATCATCTCATTAGGTACTGATTTTCCTGTGTTCTCTGTAGGGTTTATATGGTAGCCATTCCTGCAGTGATCCAGGCAGGCTCAGAGGCCAAGCTTTGTGCCAGCCTTCTGCAGCCCAACGAGACCCTGGTCATGACCATATCTCTGATGGCCGACGGGCAGAACAAAATACTTCTCCACAAGAGTTCTGACCAAGAGTTTCATCGCTGCTTCCAGTTTCAGGTCAGCCCAGCACTGGTGGACATCCACAACCATTCCAATAAGAGTGGACTGGACTTCTCAGCTTTGAATCTCTTAGTTTCTTGGTGCAATGCCAGCTTATTTTATGGGAAATATCAATGTGGTGGCCTACCAGAACTTTTCTGGGATTCAGGCTCAAATTTGTACCAGGTTTTGATTGAATGCTACTATATACTCTCTAGACAATTGATATATGACACTTCTCCAAAGCAACTTCCAATAAGGGGAGTGCATAATGTGATCCCTGCAGGAGTTAAACGCTCTACCTTGAAGTTGCTAGTGGCACGCTCTTACCAACTGGGCCACACGGCACCACATCTTAATGTCCTATGTTGTTGGTCCATTAGTTCACCAGTGTTGCGCTCTTCCTCCCTGACAGGCCCCTCATGTGAAGAGTGACAAAGTGCAAAACTTCAAGGTGGAGGTTCGAGGTGACACGTTTCTATCAACAGAGGAGAGGAAGGTCATGATCAAACCCTACCGCCCCATGACATTCATCCAAACGGACAAACCAATCTACAACCCAGGACAAACAGGTGATGTTAGAGCCAGTACACCTTTAGTCTGGTTGCTAAGAAACAGGACAATTAGGTGATTGGAGTTCCAAAACATTTTGGGCCCCAGACCCCATTTTGATATCAACTTTCCATGACCCCACCATGTTCCCTTTCTTTATTTGGGGCTATGACCGTATATTACAATCTGAAGGAAGTATGGTTTGAAGTGATTGGAAGGTATTGGGAACTTCAGAAGATAATCAGGCAATAGTTGTATGATCTTCTGTGTAGAAAAGAACACATCATTGTTAATGATCTTCCCCCAGTCTGATTTGGGGCCTGGTCCTGTCCACTCTGTTCTAACAAGTCATGCGTGGCTTATGAACATTGGAGAGGGAAACGGACGCCTGAAAAACTTCATTCAGGAATGGGGTGCAGATACAGGAAAAAACCCACTGTGGGGTCACTCAGGATATGTACACTGGAACGGAGTTTGAACCGACATGCCACATGTTACGAGATGTTCCTCTCATGGACATAATTGGATAGTGTAAATATATTAAGAACTCGCAGTGCAGTTTTCCTTCATCTGCAATTGATTGAATTGGGGCCTTAGTACCAACAGTGTAAAATATTATCCAGAGTAGCTGTGACAAGTTCTGCTTACTTCACCAGTTTCCCTGGTTTTCCAGAAATACCGGGTGAAAGATTCTTGGAATCAGGATGGGAATCCTCCAACCAGGATTTCTGGAAACCTTGGAATTTTCAGTTGTCCGACATGATGCTTCTAAAATTCTCATTTTCTTGTCTTCGGCTTTTTACAGTGCATTTTAGAGTCGTCACCTTGGATACCAATTTTAGCCCTGTCAATCAGCTGGTGAGTGTTGCAAATGTAATATTGAAAACAGTCCTTCAGATCGGTGTCTACTATTTCAAACCAAAATACGGATACAGAAGTATCACAACTGATGGGCATAGCAATCAAGTATTATGTAACACAAGGTACAGCAATCAACCAGTCAGGACATGGGGTTTCTATTCATATAGGTCAGATTGGAATGTATGGGATCATCTTTTCCTGAGACTGAATTCATGTACTAAATTGACATTAGTCCCACTAAGCCAATCACCTGTCTAGTTCCTATAGTTGTAGACCGTTATGCTCCTCTGATGTTTTGGAGTTATTCATGAACCATCTCTTGTCTTTGCCCTTCACAGTACAACATTGTGGAACTTGAGGTAAGACCCTTACAAGTCTAACTTTATGATGACTGTCACTGTAAATACTGCAACATTAGGACTCCACCCGCTAGCTAGGGCGTCATTAATTTCCACCTACTGTAGAAGTTAGCTAAATACTTCCAATCAGCTTTGTGTGTGTTCTGGGCCCCCTTCAGTAGGCCAATGTTGCAGATGGAAATGTCATGAAAAGAGCTGACTCCTGTATACTGTTATCTTGTTCTATGAACCAACAGGATGTAAATCAGAACAGGATTGGACAGTGGCTCAACACTACATCCAGTGGCAACATTTTGCAGCTTTCTCACCCCCTGAACTCTGAAGCACCTGTAGGATCCTATGCCATTGTAGTGTGGATTGGTCAAGACAAAATATACCAGAACTTCAAGGTAGAAAAGTATGGTAGGTTGAGCTTTTTTCTTTTACCTGTCATGCTAGGTAATGTTATGGCTCTGGCAGTTGAATCAATGCATCACAATCCTGGAACATTCTAGAGTTGACTGCTGTTCTTTTATCTGTAGTTCTGCCAAAGTTTGAGATCAAAATGAACCTCACCGACGAGATCAGCATTGTTCAAGAAGAGTATGAAGTGGAAGTGTGTGCCAAGTGAGTAAACGCTAACGGAGATTTCAATGCACTGTAGTTACAAGGTGATGTGTAACTCCACTAAATGGAATGATCTAATAATCGCATTGTGCTAATGCAGACCTGGGTTCTAATAAGTAATTGTAATACTTTGAAATGTGAAAGATTTTAAGTATTTGGTTATTCTTTCTTTGAAAATAAAAGTAATTGAAGGTATTTGGATAAACACTTGGAAAGTATTGGCATGTATTTGAAAATAATATTATATTAATAATGATTTAAAATACAAATACTTCAATATGCATGTAAGCTACTTGAACCCAGGTCTTCACTAATGACACATGCTAATTGAAGACCTACAATGCTACTGCTCAATGTCCTGAACTGCTGCTATTAATCCCTGACACTTCAAACGTTTGCTACAGTGGCATTTACATGAACAGCTGGTTCTGTATTCATAACGCATCCCAGATTGGGATTGCTGCTCTAGGATCCGGTCCCCCCCATGACATGTGACCTTGTTCATTATGATCCTAAAGTTCAAACTGATCCCTTTCTGAGAGTCTTTATGAATGTGGGTCCAGATTTGTTGAACACTTGACTTAAGCCTACAGGTATGCACAAACCTTTGTCTCGTATTCGGTTTTTAATATGGTGATTGTCGACGTAGGAAATTGTTTGATTATTTTGTCCTATGAATTGAAATCAGGTACACGTATGGACAGCCTGTACCTGGTAAAGCAGGGTTAAAGTTGTGCCGACTCTTGGGGGACAATGTAGTGATACCGATAACAATTGATGAGAAACATCCACAAGGAGTTCCTGATTACACACCTCCCTGCCACAAAGAGTCAATAGAGGTCTGTATGCTGTCATAAAACGATCATTAGTAGGACTGTTTATACCAACATATTACATTTGAATTTATTTAACTTGGATCTTAATGTTTGATTGAATTAATTTAAATCTGTTCTCAGTGTGTTTGGTTCTGCTTGCTGTTCCCAGATGGACCTAACTGGCTGTGCGTCCTATGTCTTCAACATGGCAATTTTCACAAAGAATTTAGGAGAGAAATTGCTGGGAGACGTGTTTAGTTTCCATGCAGAAGTACAGGAGGAGGGGACAGGTTAGTATTATCACAATCATTGGTAACATTGCTGTCAAATGATGTGTTTTATTGAGTAAATGACATGAATTAACTAGTGCATGTTTCATTAGATCAGGGTTTCCCAAACTCTGTCCTGGGGCCCACCCTGGGTGCACGTTTTGGTTTTTGCCCTAGCACTACACAGCTGACTCAAATAACCAACTCATCATGACGCTTTGATTATTTGAATCAGCTGTAGTGCTATGGCAAAAAACCTAAACCTGCACCCACGGGGGACCCGGGACGGAGTTGGAGGAACTCTGCGTTAGATCATGAAGATTGGCAAGAATGAGCTGTTTGACCTTTGGTGCTACAGCGTTGTTTTATAGAATGCTGTTTTATTGTCGTCTGTTTATAATATCCTGCTGTACTGCAATTCAGTTTCTGCGTTTTGAACTGCCATTGTGCATTGTGTTGGCTCTGGTAATTGTGAAATATACCATCCTATTATTTATTTTCCTTTGACAGGCATTACACGGTCAGAGGAAAAACGCATAGCGCTCTCCTATGTGATTGGAGAACTCTCATTTGTCGACACGCCCCAAATCTATGAGCATGGATCAATTATTGAGGGCAAGGTAAGTCCAAATACAGTGTTTCTGTTGCATTGTGGACGCCATTTGTTCTTTGCCCTGCTTGCTGAACTACCAGTATGTGTTAGTTAATGACATGTAGCGTCACTTCATTCATACAACTCTCCCCTTTTCCTCAGATATATGCTGTTCACTTCAACCACACACCCATCTCTGACATGTTAGTCTACCTGTTGGAGGAGAAGGGCTGGTCCTCATATCTACAACTACAGAACCTAACCACGGACAGTCGTGGTATTGCCAGGTTCTCCCTAAACACAACCAGTATGCCCAAAGAGAATATTAACCTCATAGTAAGTATGATTCCTTCTAGGTTTTGACAGCCTCTTTATGCTCAAGACCAACTCAGCCCTTGATCCTACGCCAGCGTTTACCTAACTGTCCTGGGGACCCCAAGGGGTGCATGTTTTGAATTTTGCCATAGCACTACACGGCTGATTTCAAATAACGGACTCTTTAACAAGATTTGATTAATTTGAATTAGCTGTGTAGTGCTAGGGCAAAAAACAAAATGTGCACCGCTTGGGGTCCCCAGGACAGAGTTGGGGGAAACGCTACCCTAAGGCCTATCATGGTCTTGTGGGGATCTGAGAAGATTGAATTGGTAATGTTAGCATGGTGGAACTTCCACCAAGCCTATCGGAGGGTAAGGTGGATCTGTTACCATATTGCTTACATCTGTCCTCCCCTCATCACCACTGTATGTAGAACATAGGGTCTAGGGGTTGATTTAGGATTGGTCCTTTAGACTCATCCTCTTGTTCCTTTACAGGTAAGTGACACCCCACAAGTGGAGTACCGAGGATACAGGGTCCCCTATTTCAACAGAGGGCGTCACGTCCTCTCCCTGATCCAGCCCGCTGCCCCTGACAGTAAACCCTCCAGCTCCCTGGCTATTCAGAAGATGGAGAAACCACTGGCATGTGGGGAGGAAGTGTCAATCACCATCCACTATGCCATCGTAGGGGAGACCGTCCCAAAGGGCTCTGTGGATGTCCTCTACCTGGTGAGTAGAACCCAGGAACTAGTTGACAACTTCCAAACCCAGGGTGGCTCCCAAATGGAACCATATTTCCTAGTTGCACTACTTTTGACCAGGATCATTTCAGACATTGCCCAAGCCTCGCACTTTTCAAAAGGATGTTCCTATACAACACAAACTCCTAATCATCCAGCCTAAACCTTAGTATTAGCCACCTCGATAACATAAGCCACAGCAAATTGGACTTCGTAACATATCATACATCTCGTAACCTATACGAAATGGATGGACATCCACATAACAACATACTAATTGCTGTGTCCTGGATTTGTTTACCACGTCTACCCCTTGAGTCCAGGTTGCATCATCTCCTTTCTGAGTTGATGACTACTGTTTCCCCCTTTCTCTCCAGGCCTTATCCAGAGGGGTGATAGTTCAGCATGGACACAAGAACGTTACTGTGCAGCAGGACAGTCCTGGTGAGTGAGTTTCATTAAGTGATTCTGAACGTTCTGGAAGGCGCTTGATGGCAGTGTGACCTGCTCTTGCGTTGCAGTAGCTGAGGGTGAAGTCACCTTGAAGTTGGCAGTGGTTCCAGAGATGGCGCCGGTGGTTCAGCTCCTGGTGTACAGTATGCTACCCAGTGAGACTGTCATCGCCCACAGCATGAACTTCCCCACTGAGAAATGCTTCAGGAACAAGGTGTGCACATCACAAACATTGTTCTCATTTTATGTTGGGTATAAAGTGTCAATTATTTCCATGCACATAGATACTGTATCATACCTGCAGTAAAAGTGTATAATGTGTATGCCAGGTGTTGGTGGAGTTCTCCCCCTCCAATGCGGTCCCAGGGGAGGAGAACACCCTGCATCTCTCTGCCCAGCCCGGTTCCCTCTGTGGCCTCAGCGCTGTGGACCAGAGTGTTGGCATCATGGAGCCAGGGAAGAGGCTGGATGCTGATAAGGTAACAGAGCTCACTGACGTGAACAACAGTCCTACCACCATACCGACTGTTTTGGTGGTGCTGGGAATACAACCAGCCTCAGGGGAAGAACCATTGACCACAGCAGACATGGAATGGGTCTGTTCACTGTTGGTCATTTGGTGTGCTTTTATCAAAGGTAATGGGACTTATTCTCTGGCTTGAGGCCCTCTTTCTATTGACTGGAAATCACCTCACTATTGTTACATAATGAGGTAATATTCTGGGTTGTGTTCATCAGGACACTTTTCTAGACGTTTGGCAATGGGGAAACAAAATGGAGGTTCTTCTTAGTCCAAGTAGTCCCTCTCTGTTTCAGTCTGTTCTGTTTGGTCCCCAAGAACGTCATTTCACTCCTTCCCATATTGTCCCATTCCAGATATTTGATTTGTTACCAGTCAAGGAGACAACCTATATTCCCTACGAGCTTGAAGATTCAGTAGCATGTTTCCGTGTGAGACCAAGGAGATCCATAATGCCGTACCCAGATGGAACGTCTGGGGAGACAAATGATCCTTATGCAGTTTTTCAGGTAAATACTTCTGCCCTGTTCTCAACTTTTGAAGCCTCTTTATTGCTCTGGGAAGAATCAGTCACCATACCGTTACGATGTGTTCAACTTACAGGTTACATTGCTAAAATAGCCTGAGGCTAGAACACATGTACAGTGACAAATACAACTTTTTAAATAATTTGATGGCATTTCATAGGCACTGGGACTGAAGCTGGCGACTAATCTGGATATAAGAATACCTTCCTGCCTCAGTTACCAGGGGAACCAGTACTATCGCTCCTATGGTGAGATGTCCTAACCAACCCTTATTCTCATTGCTAGAAGTCTTCAATGATTCTCGGGAAATGGATTACTAACACAGTCTGGTTAAAGGGGTCAGAACGCTGCATGCGCTCACTGTTGAGCAAAGCATTCAGTCCATTTTAACTTGAGAATAATGTGCATGATTTGTGTTAGTAGCTTACAGACCTATGGCTGGGCCTGGATCAGCGGGTCCTAGACTTGAAATGGCTATACCTGGTGGAGTTGCCCCAAGACCTCCGCCACCCATACAGACGGTCCGTACATTCTTCCCTGAGACATGGATTTGGGATCTTGTGGAAGTTGGGTAAGTGCTCTGCACAGTGAGGTTAGCCTTGGGTGAAAACCCTCTTAGCTAGATTAGGAACCTGAACCTATTTAAACTGTAGTACAGAGTAGGCCAGGTTTCTCTTAGGAAAGAGCTCCTTTAACCTCAATGGGTCTCCCTGGTTAGATAAAGCTAAATGCATTCGAAACGGTGTTCATATAATTGGTACAGTCCTACTCCACGCTCTGTTGGACACTTGGTGGCTTTCTGTTTAAACTCTAACCTCTGTATTCCAGGGAGTCTGGATCAGCAGACGTCCCCCTGACAGTCCCAGACACCATCACCACCTGGGAGACTGAGGTCTTCTGCCTGGCCCCCAGTGGCTTTGGTCTGGCTCCTCTGGTGGAGCTCACGGTCTTCCAGACGTTTTTCCTGGAGCTCACCCTGCCCTACTCAGTCATCCGGGGAGAGCACTTTGAGCTGAAGGCCACTGTGTTCAACTACCTCTCCAAGTGCATCATGGTACAGCACTGCACCAGGATCGTATTTAGTTTTTGTCAGACCATGTTATCTTACAAAGTGTTCCTCTTCGGCAGGTTTCTGTGACTCCGGCTCTCTCCCCAGACTACACTCTCACACCCTTGAATGACGTCCACTACTCCTCATGCTTGTGTGCCAATGGACGAAAGACCTTCAGTTGGACAATGGCTCCCTCTGTCCTGGGTAAGTCTCCCGTCAACCGTTCAAACAGCAGAATGGATGTCAACCTGAGTTGTGTACTGTCACTGTGTTGGATGTTGTGTAACCTGTGGTGTCTGCCAATGTGTGTAGGGGTTTTGAACGTGTCCGTTAGTGCAGAGGCTGTCCATTCCCACACTGCGTGTGACCATGAGATTGTGAACGTACCGGAGAGAGGACGCGTTGACACAGTCACACGGAGCCTGCTGGTGACGGTATGTAGTTTGCTGCTGGGAACTAACCGTTAGGTTGCACAGATTGTCTAGTGTAACTGCCTCTGAAAAGAATCCCTCTCCTGTCCTCCAGGCTGAGGGAATAGAGAAGACCGACACCTACAACTGGTTGCTGTGTCCAACTGGTCAGTAATGAATGAATGTTCGCGGTTGTTCGACGTGCTCTTCGCCATTCATCTTATCATCTTTGTGTCCACAGGAGAAACTCTGACAGAGGAGGTGGAACTGCAACTCCCCCAGAATGTGGTGGATGGATCTGATAGAATTTCCCTCACCGTTCTGGGTAAAATAAACTATGGTTTGTTTAGAGGTGTAGTGGTGGGAAGACAACCCTTCTCCAGTGATAATGCTGCGGTTTGCTGAAGAGGACCGTCTTGTCCCTTGTTTCTCTGTAGGGGACATCCTGGGTCGGGCCCTCAACCACCAGGATGGACTGTTGCAGATGCCGTATGGGTGTGGAGAGCAGAATATGGCCCTCCTCTCCCCCAATATCTACATCCTGGAGTACCTGAGGAACACAGGGCAGCTCACCCCAGCCATCCTAGACAAGGCAACCAAGTTCCTCACTAGTGGTAGGAGTGTCCCTTTTGAATCTGGCTAATATTTATTATAGACAAACTTACTGAAACAGGGCTGGATTTGTCCAGTAAAAGGTTTCTCCAGTGTGCCCTAATGACTAGGACCCTGTTGTCATGTAAATGATGGAGCTACAGTACAGATGACATCACTGACCCAACACATGGAGGGACTTCCACATGGTTTCTCACTGAAATCATTTGATCGTAGAATATTGACACTCTGTCCCAAATGGCAGCCTATTGCTTACATAGTGCACTATTTTCCTGTCTCAAGTAGTTCACTATATAGGGCAGGACTCAACCCTGTTCCTGGAGAGATACTGTCCTGTAAGGCTTCACTCAACCCTACTCTAACTGACCTTTTTTAAATAATTAGCTGGTTGATGAGTTGAATGGGGTTAATTACAACTTGGGTTGGAGTGAAAACCTACAGGAGGGTATCTCTCCAGGAACAGGGTTGAAGAGCCCTGATATAGAGAGCCATTTGGGGCACAAACCCAGTGACTATAAAAACCACTTGGTCACGGTTCACTCTAAAAACCCACCGACAGGTTACCAAAGGCAGCTGAACTACAAGAATGCCGACGGTGCATACAGTACGTTTGGACAAGGCTTGGGGAACACTTGGTGAGTACTTGGCTTGTAAACAAATGTCTGTTTCAATGAAGTAGTGGCCAATCAAATGGCATAGTCTCTGGCAGGGAGACCATGGCTATGTAATGTGAAGCTCTAAGTCATGTTTATGGCCATCTTATGTGGATATTATGACTGCTTTTAAATCCAGTTCTTTCTTCAGGCTGACTGCTTTTGTCTTGAGATCCTTTGGCAAAGCACGGTCTTTCATCTATATTGACCTGGCAAAAATGGAGCAATCCAAGACTTGGTTGGAAAGTAAACAAGGCAAACATGGCTGTTTCAGAATTTTGGGGAGACTCTTTAACAACAGAATGAAGGTATTTATATTGCTGATAAACTGAACTATTTTACATTTTAGTCATTTAGCAGACGCTCTTATCCAGAGCGACTTACAGGAGCAATTAGGGTTAAGTGCCTTGCTCAAGGGCACATCAACAGATTTTTGACCTAGTCAGCTCGGGGATTAGAACCAGCGACCTTTCGATTACTGGCACAACGCATGTTAGACATAGTTGTCTGTTTTGTCAGACCAGCCATAAAGTTTGATTTCAACAATTGTATCAGGCTAGATACAGTTAGTATTTTGACATTTGTTTTATAGGGTGGCGTGACGGATGAAGTCACACTGACTGCTTACGTCACTGCTTCAATGCTGGAGCTCGACGTGTCGGTAAGTAACCTCACTCCATATAAACATTGATTCTCACTCCAGCAACATTGTTACAGGCTACTCATTTAGCTTCCTGTATGAAGTCTGTATACATCTTACAGATTATACAATGTAGTGAGTTACAGGGGAATTGTTATTTCTTTGAAAGTAGCCTATGAAATAACAAAGAATGGGCTTTACCATGAACACATCTGAATGGTATAGTTCTGCTACTATTGATATTAGACTCAATATGCTACTATGAAGTGTCTCAATGTGCTGCTGTTATTCTGTGCTCCAGGATCCTGTTGTGGACCGCAGCTTGTCTTGCCTGAAGAACTCGACCAGTGATTTGTCCAACACCTACACTACTGCTCTGCTGGCCTACACCTTCACCCTGGCAGGGGACATGGAGACACGGGCCCAGCTTCTGCAGCACCTCAACACCATCTCATTACAAGAGGGTGAGCTAAATCCTGGTCCAAGATCTGTTAGTGCTGCCTTGATTGAGCTTGCCTGGACAATGGATTACTCCTAAAAGTGCAAACCCTCGGCCCGTCTGGCACTCCAGATAGGCCCAATCAAACGGCCAGTAAAAGTGTTTTTAAGAACAAAAATACACTTTGAACTGACTGTCAGTAGTTTTTGGCATAAAATGAATTGGAGGTCAGAACTTTGTATTATGATGAATAAGCAGTCCTTATTCTGACTTGTGCGCTCTCCTCGACCCTCAGGGGGTCTCCTGCACTGGTCCCAGTCCTCCTCAGAGACCTCACCATCCCTTGAGGTGGAGACTAGCGCCTACGTTCTACTGGCGTCCCTCAGTGCCTCTCCTCTGTCTACCTCTGACCTGGGCTACGCTTCCCGCATCGTCAGGTGGCTGGTGAGGCAGCAGAACGCCTACGGAGGCTTCTCCTCCACACAGGTAGACTTCCCAAACACATTGGTCTGAAATGGCACCCTGTGCTGTGCACTAGTAGAGACATTATTACTTTGACTTCTATCAGACCACAGGCATGTGCTCTTCATGTCCAGCCTGGTGAGGCTAACTTCCATGGAATTGGGAAATGGTCACTTTAGGAACTGTTCAATGTAAAAATCAACCCTTTCTGTAAAATGGGCTCTTTAATTTTGAAGTGATTTTCCTGTGGTCTGTTTAGGACACGGTGGTGGCCCTCCAGGCCCTGGCTCTCTACTCCACCAGGGTGTTCAGTAGAGGAGGAGCCAGCACAGTGACAGTACAGTCTCCCAGTGGGCATCAGTACCTCTTCTATGTGAACCAAAACAACAAGCTTCTGTACCAGGAGAGGGCGCTGCAGGACACAGAAGGGAAGTACAGCATTGACGTGAAGGGCAGCGCTTGTGCCTCAGTGCAGGTCAGTGAATACACATCTCTCCTCCCAGTCCTGTGGTGTAAGATGTGCTTTAATATACATTATTGGGAAGGTCAAACACATGAAGCTTCTTCTGGCTTGATTTCTAGTTCATTAAATATGTGTTTATTCTAGCTTATAAAAGGTTTGTTTTTGGACAGGATGGTTTCCCTGACTTCCTCTTCTCTGTCCCAGGTGGCGCTCCACTACAACATCCCTACTCCTACCAAAAGCACAACGCTCAGTATCCAGGTGACTCCAGAGGTAGACTGCAACAGCAAGTCTTTGCGACCCAGAGTCACGCTGAAACTCCAGTCTCAGTAAGAATGAAGGACCCGTTTTGTCTTCACAGCATTCTTTTAAATGTTGACACTTCAGTGTTATTTTGGAGCGTGTCTTACAGAATGGATTTGACCCAAATGAATTAGTTTCATTATACCGGTGTATATGTTATTGACCTTCCAGTTGATACCTAGGCTTGGATAAGTAACAATAAGATGTATCTGGCAGCCTGGTCTTTATGGCTAAAATAATCCAAGTTGCGTGAAGTTGTTGTGCACTCTCCTCAAACAATAGCATGGTATTTTGTCACTGTAATAGCTACTTTAAATTGGACAGTGCAGTTAGATTAACAAGAATTTAAAGCTTTCTGCCCAGATAAGACATGTCTGTCCTGGAAAGTTACTTACAAGGTCATTCTAGTCACACTAGCAACAACCGTCCCAGTATAGGGACACCGATCCTGTAGAGGTTATGGCTAAAATAATCAAAGGATCCATTCATTTGATTATTACAAGCGCTTGTCAAAATCCAACTTTATCAATCATCTCTTTGCTTTCACAGATATCATGGAAAGGAGCTGACCACCAATATGATTATAGTGGATTTGAAAATGCTCTCTGGGTTTTCCCCAGATCCAGACTCTTTGGGGAGGGTGAGTTTTTGTGTGACCTTTTTCCATGGAGGTCTTGCCTCATCTGTGACCCTTTCTAACACTGACTGTTTTTGTCCATGCAATATGAATGGCTTGTCTTCACAGCTGAGGGGTTCAAGTCAAGTGGATCGGGTTGATACCAAAGATGACCATGTGTTAACGTACTTGACAGAGGTGAGGTGAAAACCACCCATCAGTTTGAAATGGTCTGCATAGCACTCTGCAATATAATGGGTGTCATTTCAAAATAATATATATTGATGTACTTGTGGTGACATGTCAGCAAAGCTGAAATGTAACTTCTGCTTAGATCATTTAATGACCAATATGTTTGTTTTTCTCCCAACAGTTAACATCACTATTTCCTTTCACCATCACCCTGGATATCATACAGGAGCTCCCAGTACAGAATCTAAAGCCAGCGGTGGTCAAGATCTACGACTACTACCAGCCAAGCAAGTTGATTTACTAACCCGCCCCAAAACCTCCTTTTCCATGGTTTAAGTAACATTTTTGGTCAACTTGTGTTCATTTACTGAGACTAACATGTACTATGGTTACAGGTGACCAGGCTGAGACAGAATATGTCTTCCCTTGCAAGTAGGAGTTCCAAGCTGGTGAGCTATTTTAAATCTAGAATAATTGGTGATGAATAATTTTCTAGCTGACCCATAAACTAAACATGTAGTATAAATGATTTGGGAGCCTATATTCTTTAATCTAATTGCTGGTCTGTTAAATTAAATGTATTTGCTCTTCTGCAGCTGTAAGATGACATTGAGGTCACACCTGCAACCCTTCAGACCTCTTTCAAGTGCTGAAGTAAATGATGTAACTGGAAATAAAGTTTTTCATTATAACTCTTTTCTGGAGTGTTTGTTTTAAAGATTGTCACACTGATAAGCAGTGAGTGCTGAGGTGAATATTGTAAGGCAGTGGTTCTACTACTGGAGGGAACCAGGCCTTGCCACAGGGGGTACTGGGAACTCATGGACAGAGCAGAATGTCATTGGGGACAGTTAACAAACTATACCTCCAGAGCTGCTGTTAAGCAGGGATGCCAGCTCTACAAAGGTGGAAATGTTATCGCTCAATTTTGTACACAGCTTTGGTTTCTCACTTTCTGTTCTGCAGTCTGTCATGGACCCCTGTAGCTGTGAAGGTCTGGTTCTTTTATTTCTCATCAGGGTATGGCTCGGAAACATTATACCACAATTATATAAACAAATCTTACAAGGGAATGAGGCCTGTCTATAATCTCCATTACAATAGCCTAATGGTGTGGACGCCATGGAAAGATGTGGTGGTACATACCTCACAAATCAATTAGATGAACAGAACCATCGACATGACAGACTCACACAACGGGTACTATAGAGCCCTGTTGACGACATGACTCCCTAAACTATATGAAAAATGTATGCAAACATACTGGGATTATGAACGAGTGTGCTGTGAGACTCATGACCAGTACAATGCCAGATGTTCTGCTTTAGTTCAGAGAAGATGTAACAAGCCCTCTTTATTGGACAGTGCTTAGGAATTCTTAAACTATAGTGAACAAATATCAACGCAACATGTAAAGTGTTGGTCCCATGTTTCATGAGCTGAAATAAAAGCTCCCAGAAATGTTCCATAAACACACCTTGCTGCTCTCATTTTGTGCACATTTGTTTACACCCCTGTTAGTGAGCATTTCTCCTTTGCCAAGATGATCTACCTGACAGGTGGGTCATATCAAGAAGCTGATTAAAGAGAATGATCATTACAGGTACACCATGTGCTTGGGGCAATAAGGCCACTCTAAAATGTGCAGTTTTGTCACGCAACACAATGTCAAGTTTTCAGGGAGCGCGCAATTGTCATGCTGACTGCAAGAATGTCCACCAGAATTGAATGTTCATTTCTCTACCATAAGCTGCGTCTAACGTCATTTTAGACAATTTGCCAACCGGCCTCAACCGCAGACCACGTGTAGCCACGCCAGCCCAGGATCTCCACATCCGGCTTCTTCACCTGCGGGATCGTCTGAGACCAGCCACCCGGATAGCTGATGAGACTGGAGTATTTCTGTCTGTAATAAAGGCTTTTTGTGGGGAAAAACTCATTCTAATTGGCTGGGCCTGGCTCCCAAGTGGGTGGGCCTATGCCCTCCCAGGCCCACCCATGGCTGCGTCCCTAATCAGTAATGTGAAATCCATAAATATGTTCCTAATGAATTTATTTCAACTGACTGGTTTCCTTATATGAACTGTAACTTAGTAAAATCGTTGTTGCGTTTATATTTTGGAGTATATTAAAGATCAATGGATACATATCACACCCACTTCAGTGGTCACTTATGGGTAGAATGATAAAGTGCATTCTATCCAACAGCTCAAACTCCGATTAGGACTGCGACAGTCAGTTGGATCCAGTTATGCAGTGGTCAACAAACCCCCCTGTAGTCTCCTGGGGGTACTCAATCACATGTGGCGCTGAGTCCCAGGGGTGTCGTACACTCCCATTGTTAATCCCAAATGGACCTCTGGCCCCTACACATCCTAGGCATTCTGGTTGATCTGAAAGGATTACATCAGTGGTGTTGTCAGGTCGCTATTTGGTTTGGGAACAAAACATTTAAGTGCCGATTATTGTATAGGATAATATACAAACGTATTTGAAAAATACCATTTTATGGAGTACATTTATTGGTTTCTTTACAGTTTGAGAATATATTAAAATACAGTTGAAGTCGGAAGTTTACATACACTTAGGTTGGAGTCATTAAAACTCGTTTCTCAACCATTCCACACATTTCTTGTTAACAAACTATGGTTTTGGCAAGTCGGTTAGGACATCAACTTTGTGCATGACACAAGTAATTTTTCCAACAATTGTTTACAGACAGATTATTTAACTTATAATTCACTGTATCACAATTCCAGTGGGTCAGAAGTTTACATACACTAAGTTGACTGTGCCTTTAAACAGCTTGAAAAATCCCAGAAAATGATGTCATGGCTTTAGAAGCTTCTGATAGGCTAATTGACATCATTTGAGTCAATTGGAGGTGTACCTGTGGATTATTTCAAGGCCTACCTTCAAACTCAGTGCCTCTTTGCTTGACATCATGGGGTAATCAGCCAAGACCTCAGAAAAAAAATGGTAGACCTCCACAAGTCTGGTTCATCCTTGGGAGCAATTTCCAAACGCCTGAAGGTACCACGTTCATCTGTACAAACAATAGTACGAAAGTATAAACACCATGGGACCACGCAGCCATCATACCGCTCAGGGAGGAGACGCGTTCTGTCTCCTAGAGATGAACGTACTTTGGTGCGAAAAGTGCAAATCAATCCCAGAACAACAGCAAAGGACCTTGTGAAGATGCTGGAGGAAACAGGTACAAAAGTATCTATGTCCACAGTAAAACAAGTCCTATATCGACATAACCTAACAGGCCGCTCAGCAAGGAAGAAGCCACTGCTCCAAAACCGCCATAAAAAAGCCAGACTACGGTTTGCAACTGCACATGGGGACAAAGATCGTACTTTTTGGACTATTCAACGCTGGTCTGTCCAATCGGAATCCACGCTTCAAGATTGTTTTGATCACGCGGACTGGGATATGTTCTGGGTAGCTTCCGAAAATAATTTAGACGAATACACTGAAACGGTGACTGAGTTTATCAGGAAGTGTATAGGTCATGTTGTGCCCACTGTGACTATTAAAACCTACCCTAACCAGAAACCGTGGATAGATGGCAGCATTCGTGGCAATCTGAAAGCGCAAACCACCGCATTCAACCATGGCAATGTGACTGGGAATATGACAGAATACAAACAGTGTAGCTACTCACTCCGCAAGGCAATGAAACTGGCAAAACATCAGTATAGACAAAGTGGAGTCGCAATTCAACGGCTCAGACACAAGACGTATGTGGCAGGGTCTACAGACAATCACAGACTACAAAAGTAAAACCAGCCACGTCGCTTCCAAACAAGCTAAACACCTTCTTCGCCCGCTTTGAGGATAACACAGTGCTACTGACGAGGCCCATTACCAAGGACTGTGGCCTCTCCTTCTCCGTGGCCGACGTGATTAAGACGTTTAAGCATGTTAACACCCGCAAGGCTGCCGGCCCAGACGGCATCCCTAGCCGCGTCCTCAGAGCATGCGCAGACCAGTCTGCTGTTCCCACATGCTTCAAGATGGCCACCACTGTTCCTGTACCCAAGAAAGCAAAGGTAACTGAACTAAATGACTATCGCCCTGTAGCACTCACCTCTGTCATCATGAAGTGCTTTGAGAGACTAGTCAAGGATCATATCACCTCTACCTTACCTGTCACCCTAGACCCACTTCAATTTGCTTACTGCCCCAATAGATTCACAGACGATGCAATCGCAATCACACTGCACACTGCCCTATCCCATCTGGACAAGAGGAATACCTATGTGAGAATGCTGTTCATTGACTATAGCTCAGCATTCAACACCATAGTACCCTCCAAGTTCATCATCAAGCTCGAGGCCCTGGGTCTGAACCCCGCCCTGTGCAACTGGGTCCCGCCCCCAGGTGGTGAAGGTAGGAAACAACATCTCCACTTCGCTGATCCTCAACACTGGGGCCCCACAAGGGTGCGTGCTCAGCTCCCTCCTGTACTCCCTGTTCATCCATGTCTGCGTGGCCAAGCACGCCTCCAACTCAATCATCAAGTTTGCAGACGACACAACAGTAGTAGGCTTGATTACCAACAATGACGAGACCGCCTACAGAGGGGAGGTGAGGGCTCTGGGAGTATGGTGCCAGGAAAATAAACTCTCACTCAACGTCAACAAAACAAAGGAGATGATCGCGGACTTCAGGAAACAGCAGTGGGTGCACCCCCCTATCCACATCGACGGGACGGCAGTGGAGAAGGTGGAAAGCTTCAAGTTCCATGGCGTACACATCACCGACAAACTGAAATGGTCCACCCACGCAGACAGTGTGGTGAAGAAGGCGCAACATAGCCTCTTCAACCTCAGGAGGCTGAAGGAATTAGGCTTGGCACCTAAAACCCTCACATACTTTTACAGATGCACAATTGAGAGCATCCTGTCGGGCTGTATCACCACCTGGTACGGCAACTGCACCGCCCTCAACCGCAGGGCTCTCCAGAGGGTGGTGCGGTCTGCCAAACGCATTATCGGGAGCAAACTACCCGCCCTCCAAGATACATACCCGATGTCACAGGAAGGCCAAAAAGATCCTCAAGGACATCAACCACCCGAGCCACTGCCTGTTCACCCCACTATCATCCAGAAGGCGAGGTCAGTACAGGTGCATCAAAGCTGGGACTGAGAGAATGAAAAACAGCTTCTATCTCAAGGCCATCAGACTGTTAAATAGCCATCACTGGCACATTAGAGGCTGCTGCTGCCTATTGAAATCACTGGCCACTTTAAGAAATGGAACACTAGTCACTTTTTAATAATGTTTACAGTCACTTTAATAATGTTTACATATCTTGCACTACTCATCTCATATGTATATACTGCATTCTATTCTATAATATTCTATTGTATCTTAGTCCATGCCGCTCTGTAATTGCTTGTCCATATATGTATATTTTCTTAAATTCCATTCCTTACTAGTTTTGTGTGTATTAGGTATATGTTGTGAATTGTTAGATATTACTTGTTAGATATTACTGCACTGTCGGAGCTAGAAGTACAAGCATTTCACTACACCCGCTATAACATCTGCTAAACACGTGTATGTGACAAATACAATTTGATTTGAAGATCGTACTTTTTGGAGAAATTTCCTCTCGTCTGATGAAACAAAAATAGAACTGTTTGGCCATAATGACCATCGTTATGTTTGGAGGAAAAAGGGGGATGCTCGCAAGCCGAAGAACACCATCCCAACCGTGAAGCACGGGGGTGGCAGCATCATGCTGTGGGGGTGCTTTGCTGCAGGAGGGACTGGTGCACTTCACAAAATAGATGGCATCATGAGGAAGGAAAATGATGTGGATATATTGAAGCAACATCTCAAGACATTAGTCAGGAAGTTAAAGCTTGGTCGCAAATGGGTCTTCCAAATGGACAATGACCCCAAGCATACTTCCAAAGTTGTGGCAATATGGCTTAAGGACAACGAAGTCAAGGTATTGGAGTGGCCATCGCAAAGCCCTGACCTCAATCCTATAGAAAATGTGTGGGCCCAACTGAAAAAGCATGTGCGAGCAAGGAGGCCTACAAACCTGACTCAGTTACACCAGTTCCGTCACGAGGAATGGGCCAAAATTCACCCAACTTATTGTGAGAAGCTTGTGGAAGGCTACCCGAAACGTTTGACCCAAGTTAAACAATTGAAAGGCAATGCTACCAAATACTAATTGAATGTATGTAAACTTCTGACCCACTGGGAATGTGATGAAAGAAATAAAAGCTGAAATAAATCATTCTCTACTATTATTCTGACATTTCACATTCTTAAAATAAAGTGGTGATCCTAATTGACCTAAGACAGGGAATTTTTACTTGGATTAAATATCAGGAATTGTGAAACGGAGTTTCAATGTATTTGGCTAAGGTGTATGACAACCTCTGACTTCAACTGTATAATGAATTGGTTAATAGTTCATGTAAAAATCAAAATGTACCTGTTGTGTCTGAAACCATGTTGCTAATCATGCTGTGGAGGACAAGGAGATCCGCTGACACTGTACTTTGATTATAAAGGTTTATTCATAACAAAGGATTTCAGCGTCGATTTACAGATACCTGCAGGCATCTGGAGAACAGCGACCCAAAAGAATAAGTTGTTCTGTCCGTCCTTTGTCTTCACCAAGTATATATCCTATGTAATCTGATATGGGTGTTTCCCCTACAGACCAATCCCAGGAGGTCACCTAACAGACTTCCTCTGCTTTAGGGTGCCCCTCTAAAACTGCTCCCCAGATGTCTCCCTGGGCTACATCAACATTCTCTAAGCTACCATTTGCAAACATTAACAAAGTCATAAATTCCTCAGATACTATATACCGATTAAGGTTATTTTGGGGTGGGGTCGCGAGAAATTCAGGCAAAATAAATGGGGTCCACAGAAATTCTGTCTGAAAAAATAATGTCCCCGCTAAAAAAGTTTGAATACCACTGGGCTAGTGGGAGTTACCAACATATTTCTTGGACCAGTCATTTCAAATCAGTCAAGGGAAGTGACAAGTGTACACTTTGGGAGGAAGGAGAGAGAATTGGGACAGTATCTCTATAGGGATGCCATCCCCTTCTGTCGTATCATTTAGAGAATGTTTTGGACTTCCTTTTTCTGGGCAGCAGAGGAGGGGAGAGGGGGGTAGCCAGAGGTTCCTCTTTGACCAGTGTGGCTGAGGAGGGGGCTGATAACCCCAAACCAAAAGAACCAGGCTCCAGCTTGACCCTGGAGGGGAGCGAGGTGACCCAGCTTTAGGCCTCTTGGCTGGGGAGGCTTGGTGGGCGGAGGGGCAGCTGTGCTGGTTCAGACACACAGAGCAGAGAGGATTGACAGGTAGACACACCTGTTGACCAAACCCCACCAGCAAACAGTTGATCTCACTCCATAGATCCCTGTGAGAGAGGAAGATCATCATCGATCAACATCACCATCCCAGTCTTCACCAAATGTTTTCCTTTCCTGCTGCAAGGGATCTGATTGGTCAGTGACTGGTTAACGAGTGACCTGATAGGTCAGAGGGACAGGAAGTGGTGTTGTCACCTTGGTAACCAGTCTTCCAGGGCCTTGCGTGTCTCCTCTGGGTTCTTGATCCCACCTCTCATCCATCCCAGCCTGTTGGAGATACGGTGGACGTGTGTGTCCACGCCTACGAGAGGCGGCATGTATCTTTCATTTAACCTAGACTTTGATCTGAAGCCAATCTTGTGATTCTTGTGATTTTGTTTGTTTGTGGGCCTATGTAGCCAAATTGTATCTATGATCGTATGTTATCCATTCATGCACAACCAATGACATCAAGCCGGCACCCGGCCGTGATTACAGACACCTATGTGTCCTTCCAAACTATATAAACTAGTGACCCGCGGTGTTTGTCATCATACCCTGATGAAGACAGCTTGTCTGTCCAAATGATGGTTATTAAATTATCACATCTGAGCTCCTAGAGTGTGAGGCTCTCCTTTTTCAAGTGTCCTAGAAACGCTCTGGAGCATCACCGACGTCTGCTTCAGGATCTTCACCTTGGTCTGGAGGAGGGGGTAGGGGAGAAGGCATGTCAAGGAACTTCACCTTGGTCTGGAGGAGGGGGGTAGGGGAGAAGGCATGTCAAGGAACTTCACCTTGGTCTGGAGGAGGGGGGTAGGGGAGAAGGCATGTCAAGGAACTTCACCTTGGTCTGGAGGAGGGGGGTAGGGGAGAAGGCATGTCAAGGAACTTCACCTTGGTCTGGAGGAGGGGGGTAGGGGAGAAGGCATGTCAAGGAACTTCACCTTGGTCTGGAGGAGGGGGGTAGGGGAGAAGGCATGTCATGGAACTTCACCTTGGTCTGGAGGAGGGGGGTAGGGGAGAAGGCATGTCAAGGAACTTCACCTTGGTCTGGAGGAGGGGGGTAGGGGAGAAGGCATGTCAAGGTTTTTTTCATACTCATGTTCAAAGGAAGACATGGTGCAGTAAGAGTGTGTGTGCTTTCAGAAAGTTTTCACACCCGTTGACTTTTTCCACACAGCCTGAATTTAAAATCGATTAAATTGAGTTGTTTTTTTTGTCACTGGCCTACAGCATTTTTTATTTATTTATAAAAAGCTGAAATGTCTTGTCAATAAGTATTCAACCTCTTTGTTATGGCAAGCCTAAATGAGTTCAGGAGTAAACATGTGCTTAACAAGTCACATAAGTTGCACTACCTCATCTCTGTAACCCACAATTATCTGTAAGGTCCTCAGTCGAGCAGTGAATTTCAAACACAGATTTAACCACAAAAACTAGGGAGGTTTTCCAATGCCTCACAAAGAAGGGCAGATGAGTAGGTAGATGGGTAAAAATAAAAAAGCAGACATTGAATATCCCTTTCAACATGGTGAAGTTATTCATTGCACTTTGGATGGTGTGTTAATACACCGAGTCACTACAAAGATACAGTCAGGCGTCCTTCCCAACTCAGTTGCCGGAGAGGAAGGAAACTGCTCAGGGATTTTACCATGAGGCCAATGGTGACTACAGAGTTTAATGGCGTGATGGGAGGGGATTAAATTATCTGCCCCACGTTACCCCGGTGGGAGGAGTTTGCCGTGGCTGAAAAGTGGCCGGGATGCCTCTGGGGCATGAGCCAGGTACCCCTTTAAAAGCAGATGAAATTGACTCAAAACAAAGTGATCTTGGTCAAGCATGCAGAGTAATGATTTAGGATTCTGAGTTTTCATATGCATAGGCCTAAGTGTTTGGTCTTGATAAAATCACCATATGTGCTTCAGCTGCCTTCCAAGTGTTTGAAAATTCAAACATTTTATGGGAAAACATGTTGTAGGCCTATGTTCATGAAATATGCACCATGCTGCCTTGTTGACAATATGATCCGGCATTTGAAATGGGCGTTCAGTCTAATCGAACTCCCTGAATATCCAGCAGGTGCGAGCGTTTAGTAATTAGAAAAAAGTCCGGAACTAAGGATATTTATAGGGACGTGACCGACAGTCTGTACTTCCTTTCTACTGAGTCCACAAACAATCCGCGGTGGTGAGTATGCCTAGGCCACGGGTGTTATGTGAATTTGTTGCGCAATTTTATACCTATAACAACAGGTCGGCGATTAACTTTTAAAAAGTTAGTGCCTAACATTTCTACTTGCATCTGGTCTTTTACAGGCTGTCCAAATGATGGCCTGAAATTTTACAGGCTATACCAAATGCAATCCAAAAGGGTTTAGCAACAGAATTGCTTATGTATGTGCACGCTAGACAAACATCTGCAATCTGTGTTTGGCGGCCAGTTTCTAGACCGATATATTGTATCTCAGTCTAGAAGTAAAACAATAACCTAAATGCAGTTGAGCCTTTTTACCGACCTGTGTCTACAGCCTGGTCTCATGGACTAGATGTAACATAGTAAAAGTAAATCCGGGACACTGAAATGTAGTATGTTATGTTTGGTACTGTTAAATAAGACCGACCGTTACTTAAGCCAAAACCAAAATAGTTAATGTTTTGGGTGGGTGTATAACGCTGACGACTTTAACAATTTGGGTAATAAGCAACTTCAACTACTTACTACTGTTTAGCTACTTTGGACATGCTTAGCTTCTTGTCTAACCTTAACCCCTAATGCTTAGCTAACATTATGTAGGCTATCTAGCTAACGTTGGCCACAACAAATTGGAATTTGTAAGATGTTCATTAGGCAAGTTTGTAACATATCGTACGAAATGGATGACTGACATCCACAAATGTAATACATACCATACGAAGTGTAACATTTACTTAATGGAGTGTCTTGGGTTTACATACAGAATAATACGAAATGCTCTGAGACCAGGTTGGTGCTTGTTTGGGGATGCTTCTGCCTGTATATCAGTGGATGGACAGTTCTGATAAGGAATGGATGGTTTGCATCCCCAGGAAATAATTTCAGATGTTGTTAAGTGCCACCTCCCCCGGTAGATTTTTTTTTTATTAGCTAACCAATTTCCTAACCTTAACCTAATTCTCTTTACCTTAGTTAGTCAATTGACAATCTGTATCCCAGCTAGACAACCTCTAGGCAGTGCAGTAGGGAGGTCTTCCCAGTAGGAATACAGAGTCATAACTGACTTGGTTTATTTTTCTCCTTTAGTCATGGTTCTTCCTGGGCTTCAGGTTTGGAGATGGATACTCTTTGCCTGCATTCACTGGATTTGTGTCTGTCAAGAAACTGCAGGACCGTAAGTAAATCTGCAGTCACAGAAGTTAGAATTTAGTCATCACACTTAAGTCTCTCGTCTTGGTTTAACACTCTCTCTGTTGGAGCAGATTTAGAGCAATTTTTCTGCAGATCTTTATCTCCACAGTATTTTTCACCTAGGTTTGTGTTTAGAGGTATCATCTCATTAGGTAGTGATTTTCCTGTGTTCTCTGTAGGGTTTATATGGTAGCCATTCCTGCAGTGATCCAGGCAGGCTCAGAGGCCAAGCTTTGTGCCAGCCTTCTGCAGCCCAACGAGACCCTGGTCATGACCATATCTCTGATGGCCGACGGGCAGAACAAAATACTTCTCCACAAGAGTTCTGACCAAGAGTTTCATCGCTGCTTCCAGTTTCAGGTCAGCCCAGCACTGGTGGACATCCACAACCATTCCAATAAGAGTGGACTGGACTTCTCAGCTTTGAATCTCTTAGTTTCTTGGTGCAATGCCAGCTTATTTTATGGGAAATATCAATGTGGTGGCCTACCAGAACTTTTCTGGGATTCAGGCTCAAATTTGTACCAGGTTTTGATTGAATGCTACTATATACTATCTAGACCATTGATATATGACACTTCTCCAAAGCAACTTACAATAAGGGGAGTGCATAATGTGATCCCTGCAGGAGTTAAACGCTCTACCTTGAAGTTGCTAGTGGCACGCTCTTACCAACTGGGCCACACGGCACCACATCTTAATGTCCTATGTTGTTGGTCCATTAGTTCACCAGTGTTGCGCTCTTCCTCCCTGACAGGCCCCTCATGTGAAGAGTGACAAAGTGCAAAACTTCAAGGTGGAGGTTCGAGGTGACACATTTCTATCAACAGAGGAGAGGAAGGTCATGATCAAACCCTACAGCCCCATGACATTCATCCAAACGGACAAACCAATCTATAACCCAGGACAAACAGGTGATGTTAGAGCCAGTACACCTTTAGTCTGGTTTGAAGGGATTGGAAGGTATTGGGAACTTCAGAAGATCATCAGGCAATAGTTGTATGATCTTCTGTGTAGAAAAGAACACATCATTGTTAATGATCTTCCCCAGTCTGATTTGGTGCCTGGTCCTGTCCACTCTGTTCTAACAAGTCATGCGTGGCTTATGAACATTGGAGAGGGAAACGGACGCCTGAAACTTCATTCAGGAATGGGGTGCAGATACAGGAAAAAACCCACTGTGGGGTCACTCAGGATATGTACACTGGAACGGAGTTTGAACTGACATGCCACATCAAATCAAATTTTATTGGTCACATGCGCCGAATACAACAGGTGCAGACATTACAGTGAAATGCTTACTTACAGCCCTTAACCAACAGTGCATTTATTTTAAACAAAAAAAGTAAGAATAAAACAACAACAAAAAAAGTGTTGAGAAAAAAAGAGCAGAAGTAAAATAAAGTGACAGTAGGGAGGCTATATATACAGTAAAATAAAATGACAGTAGGGAGGCTATATATACAGGGGGGTACCGTTGCAGAGTCAATGTGCGGGGGCACCGGCTAGTTGAGGTGTTACGAGATGTTCCTCTCATGGACGTAATTGGATAGTGTAAATGTATTCAGAACTCGCAGTGCAGTTTTCCTTCATCTGCAATTGATTGAATTGGGGCCTTAGTACCAACAGTGTAAAATATTATCCAGAGTAGCTGTGACAAGTTCTGCTTACTTCACCAGTTTCCCTGGTTTTCCAGAAATGCCGGGTGAAAGATTCCTGGAATCAGGATGGGAATCCTCCAACCAGGATTTCTGGAAACCTTGGAATTTTCAGTTGTCCGACATGATGCTTCTAAAATTCTCATTTTCTTGTCATCGGCTTTTTACAGTGCATTTTAGAGTCGTCACCTTGGATACCAATTTTAGCCCTGTCAATCAGCTGGTGAGTGTTGCAAATGTAATATTGAAAACAGTCCTTCAGATCGGTGTCTACTATTTCAAACCAAAATACGGATACAGAAGTATCACAACTGTGATGGGCATAGCAATCAAGTATTATGTAACACAAGGTACAGCAATCAACCAGTCAGGACATGGGGTTTCCATTCATATAGGTCAGATTGGAATGTATGGGATCATCTTTTCCTGAGACTGAATTCATGTACTAAATTGACATTAGTCCCACTAAGCCAATCACCTGTCTAGTTCCTATAGTTGTAGACTGTTATGCTCCTCTGATGTTTTGGAGTTATTCATGAACCCATCTCTTGTCTTTGCCCTTCACAGTACAACATTGTGGAACTTGAGGTAAGACCCTTACAAGTCTAACTTTATGATGACTGTCACTAAATACTGCAACATTAGGACTCCACCCGCTAGCTAGGTCGTCATTAATTTCCACCTACTGTAGAGGTTAGCTAAATACTTCCAATCAGCTTTGTGTGTTCTGGGCCCCCTTCAGTAGGCCGATGTTGCAGATGGAAATGTCATGAAAAGAGCTGACTCCTGTATACTGTTATCTTGTTCTATGAACCAACAGGATGTTAATCAGAACAGGATTGGACAGTGGCTCAACACTACATCCAGTGGCAACATTTTGCAGCTTTCTCACCCCCTGAACTCTGAAGCACCTGTAGGATCCTATGCCATTGTAGTGTGGATTGGTCAAGACAAAATATACCAGAACTTCAAGGTAGAAAAGTATGGTAGGTTGAGCTTTTTTCTTTTACCTGTCATGCTAGGTAATGTTATGGCTCTGGCAGTTGAATCAATGCATCACAATCCTGGAACATTCTAGAGTTGACTGCTGTTCTCTTATCTGTAGTTCTGCCAAAGTTTGAGATCAAAATGAACCTCACTGACGAGATCAGCATTGTTCAAGAAGAGTATGAAGTGGAAGTGTGTGCCAAGTGAGTAAACGCTAACGGAGATTTCAATGCACTGTAGTTACAAGGTGATGTGTAACTCCACTAAATGTAATGATCTAATAATCGCATTACGCTAATGCAGACCTGGGTTCTAATAAGTAATTTTAATACTTTGAAATGTGAAAGATTTTAAGTATTTGGTTATTCTTTCTTTGAAAATACAAGTAGTTGAATATTGAAGGTATTTGGATAAACACTTGGAAAGTATTGGCATGTATTTGAAAATACTCAAATTCAAATAATGATTTAAAATACAAATACTTCAATATGCATGTAAGCTACTTGAACCCAGGTCTTCACTAATGACACATGCTAATTTAAGACCTACAATGCTACTGCTCAATGTCCTGAACTGCTGCTATTAATCCCTGACACTTCAAACGTTTGCTACAGTGGCATTTACATGAACAGCTGGTTCTGTATTCATAAAGCATCCCAGATTGGGATTGCTGCTCTAGGATCCGGTCCCCCCCATGACATGTGACCTTGTTCATTATGATCCAAAAGTTCAAACTGATCCCTTTCTGAGTGGCTTTATGAATGTGGGTCCAGATTCATTGACCATGTTGAACACTTGACTTAAGCCTACAGGTATGCACAAACCTTTGTCTCGTATTAGGTTTTTAATATGGTGATTGTCGACGTAGGAAATTGTTTGATTCTTTTGTCTTATGAATTGAAATCAGGTACACGTATGGACAGCCTGTACCTGGTAAAGCAGGGTTAAAGTTGTGCTGACTCTTGGGGGAGAAGGTAGTGATACCGATAACAATTGATGAGAAACATCCACAAGGAGTTCCTGATTACACACCTCCCTGCCACAAAGAGTCAATAGAGGTCTGTATGCTTTCATAAAACCATCATTAGTAGGACTGTTTATACCAACATATTACATTTTAATTTATTTAACTTGGTTCTTAATGTTTGATTGAATTAATTTAAATCTGTTCTCAGTGTGTTTGGTTCTGCTTGCTTTTCCCAGATGGACCCAACTGGCTGTGCTTCCTATGTCTTCAACATGGCAATTTTCACAAAGAATTTAGGAGAGAAATTGCTGGGAGACGTGTTTAGTTTCCATGCAGAAGTACAGGAGGAGGGGACAGGTTAGTATTATCACAATCATTGGTAACATTGCTGTCAAATGATGTGTTTTATTGAGTAAATGACATGAATTAACTAGTGCATGTTTCATTAGATCAGGGTTTCCCAAACTCTGTCCTGGGGCCCACCCTGGGTGCACGTTTTGGTTTTTGCCCTAGCACTACACAGCTGACTCAAATAACCAACTCATCATGACGCTTTGATTATTTGAATCAGCTGTAGTGCTATGGCAAAAACCCTAAACATGCACCCACGGGGGACCCCGGGACTGAGTTGGAGGAACTCTGCGTTAGATCATGAAGATTGGCAAGAATGAGCTGTTTGACCTTTGGGGCTACAGCGTTGTCTTATAGAATGCTGTTTTATTGTCGTCTGTTTATAATATCCTGCTGTACTGAAATTCAGTTTCTGCATGTTGAACTGCCATTGTGCATTGTGTTGGCTCTGGTAATTGTGAAATATACCATCCTATTATTTTCCTTTGACAGGTATTACACGGTCAGAGGAAAAACGCATAGCGCTCTCCTATGTGATTGGAGAACTCTCATTTGTCGACACGCCCCAAATCTATACGCATGGATCAATTATTGAGGGCAAGGTAAGTCCAAATACGGTGTTTCTGTTGCATTGTGGAGGCCATTTGTTCTTTGCCCTGCTTGCTGAACTACCAGTATGTGTTAGTTAATGACATGTCGCGTCACTTCATTCATACAACTCCCTTTTCCTCAGATATATGCTGTTCACTTCAACAACACACCCATCTCTGACATGTTAGTCTACCTGTTGGAGGAGAAGGGCTGGTCCTCATATCTACAACTACAGAACCTAACCACGGACAGTCGTGGTATTGCCAGGTTCTCCCTAAACACAACCAGTATGCCCAAAGAGAATATTAACCTCATAGTAAGTATGATTCCTTCTAGGTTTTGACAGACTCTTTATGCTCAAGACCAACTCAGCCCTTGATCCTACGCCAGCGTTTCCCTAACTGTCCTGGGGACCCCAAGGGGTGCATGTTTTGATTTTTGCCATAGCACTACACGGCTGACTCAAATAACGGACTCTTTATCAAGATTTGATTAATTTGAATTAGCTGTGTAGTGCTAGGGCAAAAAACAAAATGTGCACCGCTTGGGGTCCCCAGGACAGAGTTGGGGGAAACGCTACCCTAAGGCCTATCATGGTCTTGTGGGGATCTGAGAAGATTGAATTGGTAATATTAGCATGGTGGAACTTCCACCAAGCCTATCAGAGGGTAAGGTGGATCTGTTACCATATTGCTTACATCTGTCCTCCCCTCATATCACCACTGTATGTAGAACATCGGGTCTAGGGGTTGATTTAGGATTGGTCCTTTAGACTCCTCCTCTTGTTCCTTTACAGGTAAGTGACACCCCACAAGTGGAGTACCGAGGATACAGGGTCCCCTATTTCAACAGAGGGCGTCACGTCCTCTCCCTGATCCAGCCCGCTGCCCCTGACAGTAAACCCTCCAGCTCCCTGGCTATTCAGAAGATGGAGAAACCACTGGCATGTGGGGAGGAAGTGTCAATCACCATCCACTATGCCATCGTAGGGGAGACCGTCCCGAAGGGCTCTGTGGATGTCCTCTACCTGGTGAGTAGAACCCAGGAACTAGTTGACAACTTCCAAACCCAGGGTGGCTCCCAAATGGAACCATATTTCCTAGTTGCACTACTTTTGACCAGGATCATTTCAGACATTGCCCAAGCCTCGCACTTTTCAAAAGGATGTTCCTATACAACAAACTCCTAATCATCCAGCCTAAACCTTAGTATTAGCCACCTCGATAACATAAGCCACACCAAATTGGACTTCGTAACATATCATACATTTCGTAACCTATACGAAATGGATTGATGTTCACATAACATCATACTAATTGCTGTGTCCTGGATTTGTTTACCACGTCTACCCCTTGAGTCCAGGTTGCATCATCTCCTTTCTGAGTTGATGACCACTGTTTCCCCCTTTCTCTCCAGGCCTTATCCAGAGGGGTGATAGTTCAGCATGGACACAAGAACGTTACTGTGCAGCAAGACAGTCATGGTGAGTGAGTTTCATTAAGTGATTCTGAACGTTCTGGAAGGCGCTTGATGGCAGTGTGACCTGCTCTTGCGTTGCAGTAGCTGAGGGTGAAGTCACCTTGAAGTTGGCAGTGGTTCCAGAGATGGCGCCGGTGGTTCAGCTCCTGGTGTACAGTATGCTACCCAGTGAGACTGTCATCGCCCACAGCATGAACTTCCCCACTGAGAAATGCTTCAGGAACAAGGTGTGCACATCACAAACATTGTTCTCATTTTATGTTGGGTATAAAGTGTCAATTATTTCCATGCACATAGATACTGTATCATACCTGCAGTAAAAGTGTATAATGTGTATGCCAGGTGTTGGTGGAGTTCTCCCCATCCAATGCGGTCCCAGGGGAGGAGAACACCCTGCATCTCTCTGCCCAGCCCGGTTCCCTCTGTGGCCTCAGCACTGTGGACCAGAGTGTTGGCATCATGGAGCCAGGGAAGAGGCTGGATGCTGATAAGGTAACAGAGCTCACTGACGTGAACAACAGTCCTACCACCATACCGACTGTTTTGGTGGTGCTGGGAATACAACCAGCCTCAGGGGAAGAACCATTGACCACAGCAGACATGGAATGGGTCTGTTCACTGTTGGTCATTTGGTGTGCTTTTATCGAAGGTAATGGGACTCATTCTCTGGCTTGAGGCCCTCTTTCTATTGACTGGAAATCACCTCACTATTGTTACATAATGAGGTAATATTCTGGGTTGTGTTCATCAGGACAATTTTCTAGACGTTTGGCAATGGGGAAACAAAATGGAGGTTCTTCTTAGTCCAAGTAGTCCCTCCCTGTTTCAGTCTGTTCTGTTTGGTCCCCAAGAACGTCATTTCACTCCTTCCCATATTGTCCCATTCCAGATATTTGATTTGTTACCAGTCAAGGAGACAACCTATATTCCCTACGAGCTTGAAGATTCAGTAGCATGTTTCCGTGTGAGACCAAGGAGATCCATAATGCCGTACCCAGATGGAAAGTCTGGGGAGACAAATGATCCTTATGCAGTTTTTCAGGTAAATACTTCTGCCCTGTTCTCAACTTTTGAAGCCTCTTTATTGCTCTGGGAAGAATCAGTCACCATACCGTTACGATGTGTTCAACTTACAGGTTACATTGCTAAAATAGCCTGAGGCTAGAACAAATGTACAGTGACAAATACAACTTTTTAAATAATTTGATGGCATTTCATAGGCACTGGGACTGAAGCTGGCGACTAATCTGGATATAAGAATACCTTCCTGCCTCAGTTACCAGGGGAACCAGTACTATCGCTCCTATGGTGAGATGTCCTAACCAACCCTTATTCTCATTGCTAGAAGTCTTCAATGAATCTTGGGAAATGGATTACTAACACAGCCTGGTTAAAGGGGTCAGAACGCTGCATGCGCTCACTGTTGAGCAAAGCATTCAGTCCATTTTAACTTGAGAATAATGTGAATGATTTGTGTTAGTAGCTTACAGACCTATGGCCGGGCCTGGATCAGCGGGTCCTAGACTTGAAATGGCTATACCTGGTGGAGTTGCCCCAAGACCTCCGCCACCCATACAGACGGTCCGTACATTCTTCCCTGAGACATGGATTTGGGATCTTGTGGAAGTTGGGTAAGTGCTCTGCACAGTGAGGCTAGCCTTGGGTGAAAACCCTCTTAGCTAGATTAGGAACCTGAACTTATTTAAACTGTAGTACAGAGTAGGCCAGGTTTCTCTTAGGAAAGAGCTCCTTTTACCTCAATGGGTCTCCCTGGTTAGATAAAGCTTAAATGCATTCGAAACGGTGTTCAAATAATTGGTACAGTCCTACTCCACTCTCTGTTGGTGACTTTCTGTTTAAACTCTAACCTCTGTATTCCAGGGAGTCTGGATCAGCAGACGTCCCCCTGACAGTCCCAGACACCATCACCACCTGGGAGACGGAGGTCTTCTGCCTGGCCCCCAGTGGCTTTGGTCTGGCTCCTCTGGTGGAGCTGACGGTCTTCCAGCCGTTTTTCCTGGAGCTCACCCTGCCCTACTCAGTCATCCGGGGAGAGCACTTTGAGCTGAAGGCCACTGTGTTCAACTACCTCTCCAAGTGCATCATGGTACAGCACTGCACCAGGATCGTATTTTGTTTTTGTCAGACCATGTTATCTTACAAAGTGTTCCTCTTTGGCAGGTTTCTGTGACTCCGGCTCTCTCCTCAGACTACACTCTCACACCCTTGAATGACGTCCACTACTCCTCATGCTTGTGTGCCAATGGACGGAAGACCTTCAGTTGGACAATGGCACCCTCTGTCCTGGGTAAGTCTCCCGTCAACCGTTCAAACAGCAGAATGGATGTCAACCTGAGTTGTGTACTGTCACTGTGTTGGATGTTGTGTAACCTGTGGTGTCTGCCAATGTGTGTAGGGGTTTTGAACGTGTCCGTTAGTGCAGCGGCTGTCCATTCCCACACTGCGTGTGACCATGAGATTGTGAACGTACCGGAGAGAGGACGCGTTGACACAGTCACACGGAGCCTGCTGGTGACGGTATGTAGTTTGCTGCTGGGAACTAACCGTTAGGTTGCACAGATTGTCTAGTGTAACTGCCTCTGAAAAGAATCCCTCTCCTGTCCTCCAGGCTGAGGGAACAGAGAAGACCGACACCTACAACTGGTTGCTGTGTCCAACTGGTCAGTAATGAATGAATGTTCACGGTTGTTCGACGTGCTCTTCGCCATTCATCTTATCATCTTTGTGTCCACAGGAGAAGCTCTGACAGAGGAGGTGGAACTGCAACTCCCCCAGAATGTGGTGGATGGATCTGATAGAATTTCCCTCACCGTTCTGGGTAAAATAAACTATGGTTTGTTTAGAGGTGTAGTGGTGGGAAGACAACCCTCCTGCGGTGATAATGCTGCTGTTTGCTAAAGAGGACCGTCTTACAGAAGTCCCTTGTTTCTCTGTAGGGGACATCCTGGGTCGGGCCCTCAACAACCTGGATGGACTGTTGCAGATGCCGTATGGGTGTGGAGAGCAGAATATGGCCCTCCTCTCCCCCAATATCTACATCCTGGAGTACCTGAGGAACACAGGGCAGCTCACCCCAGCCATCCTAGACAAGGCCACCAAGTTCCTCACTAGTGGTAGGAGTGTCCCTTTTGAATCTGGCTAATATTTATTATAGACAAACTTACTGAAACAGGGCTGGATTTGTCCAGTAAAAGGTTTCTCCAGTGTGCCCTAATGACTAGGACCCTGTTGTCATGTAAATGATGGAGCTACAGTACAGATGACATCACTGACCCAACACATGGAGGGACTTCCACATGGTTTCTCACTGAAATCATTTGATCGTAGAATATTGACACTCTGTCCCAAATGGCAGCCTATTGCTTACATAGTGCACTATTTTCCTGTCTCAAGTAGTTCACTATATAGGGCAGGACTCAACCCTGTTCCTGGAGAGATACTGTCCCGTACTCCTGAGTGGCGCAGTGGTCTAAGGCACTGCATCGCAGTGCTAACTGTGCCACTAGAGATCCTGGTTCGAATCCAGGCTCTGTCGCAGCCGGCCGCGACCGGGAGACTCATGGGCGGCGCACAATTGGCCCAGCGTCGTCCAGGGTAGGGGAGGGAATGGCCGGCAGGGATGTAGCTCAGTTGATAGAGCATGGCGTTTGCAACACCAGGGTTGTGGGTTCGTTTCCCACGGGGGGCCAGTATTAAAAAAAATGTGTATTCACTAATTGTAAGTCGCTCTGGATAAGAGCGTCTGCTAAATGACTAAAATGTCTAAGGTTTCACTCAACCCTACTCTAACTGACCTTTTTTAAATAATTAGCTGAATGGGGTTAATGACAACTTGGGTTGGAGTGAAAACCTACAGGAGGGTATCTCTCCAGGAACAGGGTTGAAGAGCCCTGATATAGAGAGCCATTTGGGGCACAAACCCAGTGACTATATAAAAACCACTTGGTCACTGTTCACTCTAAAAACCCACCGACAGGTTACCAAAGGCAGCTGAACTACAAGAATGTTGACGGTGCATACAGCACGTTTGGACAAGGCTTGGGGAATACTTGGTGAGTACTTGGCTTGTAAACAACTGTCTGTTTCAATGAAGTAGTGGCCAATCAAATGGCATCGTCTCTGGCAGGGAGACCATGGCTATGTAATGTGAAGCTCTAAGTCATGTTTATGGCCATCTTATGTGGATATTATGACTGCTTTTAAATCAAGTTCTTTCTTCAGGCTGACTGCTTTTGTCTTGAGATCCTTTGGCAAAGCACGGTCTTTCATCTATATTGACCCGGCAAACATGGAGCAATCCAAGACTTGGCTGGAAAGTCAACAAGGCAAACATGGCTGTTTCAGAATTTTGGGGAAACTCTTTAACAGAATGAAGGTATTTATATTGCTAATAAACTGAACGATGTTAGACGTAGTCTGTTTCGGCAGACCAGTCATAAAGTTTGATTTCAACAATTGTATCAGGCTAGATACAGTTAGTATTTTGACATTGTTTTATAGGGTGGCGTGACGGATGAAGTCACACTGACTGCTTACGTCACTGCTTCAATGCTGGAGCTCGACATGTCAGTGTCGGTAAGTAACCTCACTCCATATAAACATTGATTCTCACTCCAGCAACATTGTTACAGGCTACTAATTTAGCTTCCTGTATGAAGTCTGTATACATCTTACAGATTATACAATGTAGTGAGTTACAGGGGAATTGTTATTTCTTTGAAAGTAGCCTATGAAATAGAATGGGCTGTACCATGAACACATCTGCATGGTATAGTTCTGCTACTATTGATATTAGACTCAATATGCTACTATGAAGTGAGGAAATGTGCTCCAGCTTGAATGTCTCTAGCCTGGTCCCAGATCTGTTTGTCTGATTTGACATTTATTTGAAGAGTCCCATTGAGACCAAGGCCTCTAACAAGTTATGCAATTTACAAATGCAACATAATAAAATGTACAAGATTTTATAAGCCATTCAAGAAAAACCAATCCCATTCCTCAGCAAAAAGTGGCCCCTAATCAACAATTTGAGAACTGCCTGAGGCCCCAGAACAGCAAGTTGAATGGAGCCAGTCCAAACTGATCTGGGACCAGGCTAGCATGTCAATGTGCTGCTGTTATTCTGTGCTCCAGGATCCTGTTGTGGACCGCAGCTTGTCTTGCCTGAAGAACTCGACCAGTGATTTGTCCAACACCTACACTACTGCTCTGCTGGCCTACACCTTCACCCTGGCAGGGGACATGGAGACACGGGCCCAGCTTCTGCAGCACCTCAACACCATCTCATTACAAGAGGGTGAGCTATATCCTGGTCCAAGATCTGTTAGTGCTGCCTTGATTGAGCTTGCCTGGACAATGGATTACTCCTAAAAGTGCAAACCCTCGGGCCGTCTAGCACTCCAGATACGCCCAATCAAACGGCCAGTAAAAGTGTTTTTAAGAACAGAAATACACTTTGAACTGACTGTCAGTTGTTTTGGGCATAAAATGAATTGGGGAGGTCAGAACTTTGTATTATGATGAATAAGCAGTCCTTATTCTGACTTGTGCGCTCTCCTCGACCCTCAGGGGGTCTCCTGCACTGGTTCCAGTCCTCCTCAGAGACCTCACCATCCCTTGAGGTGGAAACCAGCGCCTACGTTCTACTGGCGTGCCTCTCCTCTGTCTACCTCTGACCTGGGCTACGCTTCCCGCATCGTCAGGTGGCTGGTGAGGCAGCAGAACGCCTACGGAGGCTTCTCCTCCACACAGGTAGACTTCCCAAACACATTGGTCTGAAATGGCACCCTGTGCTGTGCACTAGTAGAGACATTATTACTTTGACTTCTCAGACCACAGGCATGTGCTCTTCATGTCCAGCCTGGTGAGGCTAACTTCCACTGATACAGAGCCATGGAATTGGGAAATGGTCACTTTAGGAACTGTTCAATGTAAAAATCAACCCTTTCTGTAAAATGGGCTCTTTAATTTTGAAGTGATTTTCCTGTGGTCTGTTTAGGACACGGTGGTGGCCCTCCAGGCCCTGGCTCTCTACTCCACCAGGGTGTTCAGTAGAGGAGGAGCCAGCACAGTGACAGTACAGTCTCCCAGTGGGCATCAGTACCTCTTCTATGTGAACCAAAACAACAAGCTTCTGTACCAGGAGAGGGCGCTGCAGGACACAGAAGGGAAGTACAGCATTGAAGTGAAGGGCAGCGCTTGTGCCTCAGTGCAGGTCAGTGAATACACATCTCTCCTCCCAGTCCTGTGGTGTAAGATGTGCTTTAATATACATTATTGGGAAGGTCAAACATATAATAAGCTTCTTCTGGCTTGATTTCTAGTTCATTAAATATTTATTGTTGCTTATAAAAGGTTTGTTTTTGGACAGGATGGTTTCCCTGACTTCCTCTTCTCTGTCCCAGGTGGCGCTCCACTACAACATCCCTACTCCTACCAAAAGCACAACGCTCAGTATCCAGGTGACTCCAGAGGTAGACTGCAACACCAAGTCTTTGCGACCCAGAGTCACGCTGAAACTCCAGTGTCAGTAAGAATGACGGACCTGTTTTGTATTCACAGCATTCTTTTAAATGTTGACACTTCAGTGTTATTTTGGAGCGTGTCTTACAGAATGGATTTGACCCAAATGAATTAGTTTCATTATACCGGTGTATGTTATTCACCTTCCAGTTGATACCTAGGCTTGGATAAGTAACAATAAGATGTATCTGGCAGCCTGGTCTTTATGGCTAAAATAATCCAAGTTGCGTGAAGTTGTTGTGCACTCTCCTCAAACAATAGCATGGTATTTTGTCACTGTAATAGCTACTGTAAATTGGACAGTGCAGTCAGATTAACAAGAATGTAAAGCTTTCTGCCCACATAAGACATGTCTGTCCTGGAAAGTTACTAACGTCATTCTAGTCACATTAGCAACAACCGTCCCAGTATAGGGACACCGATCCTGTAGAGGTTATGGCTAAAATAACCCAAGGATCCATTCATTTGATTATTACAAGCGCTTGTCAAAATCCAACTTTATCAATCATCTCTTTTGCTTTCACAGATATCATGGAAAGGAGCTGACCACCAATATGATTATAGTGGATTTGAAAATGCTCTCTGGGTTTTCCCCAGATCCAGACTCTTTGGGGAGGGTGAGTTTTTGTGACCTTTATCCATGGAGGTCTTGCCTCATCTGTGACCCTTTCTAACACTGACTGTTTTTGTCCATGCAATATGAATGACTTGTCTTCACAGCTGAGGGGTTCAAGTCAAGTGGATCGGGTTGATACCAAAGATGACCATGTGTTAACGTACTTGACAGAGGTGAGGTGAAAACCACCCATCAGTTTGAAATGGTCCACATAGCACTCTGCAATATAATGGGTGTCATTTAAAAATAATATACACAGCTCAAAAAAATAAAGGGAACACTTAAACAACACAATGTAACTCCAAGTCAATCACACTTCTGTGAAATCAAGCTGTCCACTTAGGAAGCAACACTGATTGACAATACATTTCACATGCTGTTGTGCAAATGGAATAGACAACAGGTGGAAATTATAGGCAATTAGCAAGACACCCCCAATAAAGGACTGGTTTTGCAGGTGGTGACCACAGACCACTTCTCAGTTCCTATGCTTCCTGGCTGATGTTTTGGTCACTTTTGAATGCTGGCGGTGCTTTCACTCTAGTGGTAGCATGAGACGGAGTCTACAACCCACACAAGTGGCTCAGGTAGTGCAGCTCATCCAGGTTGGCACATCAATGTGAGCTGTGGCAAGAAGGTTTGCTGTGTCTGTCAGCGTAGTGTCCAGAGCATGGAGGTGCTACCAGGAGACAGGCCAGTACATCATGAGACGTGGAGGAGGCTGTAGGAGGGCAACAGCCCAGCAGCAGGACTGCTACCTTCGCCTTTGTGCAAGGAGGAGCACTGCCAGACCTCTGCAAAATGACCTCCAGCAGGCCACAAATGTGCATGTCTGCTCAAACGGTCAGAAACAGACTCCATGAGGGCCCGACGTCCACAGGTGGGGGTTCTGCTTACAGCCCAACACCGTGCAGGACGTTTGGCATTTGCCAGAGAACACCAAGATTGGCAAATTCGCCACTGGCACCCTGTGCTCTTCACAGATGAAAGCAGGTTCACACTGAGCACATGTGACAGTCTGGAGACGCCGTGGAGAACGTTCTGCTGCCTGCAACATCCTCCAGCATGACCGGTTTGGCGGTGGGTCAGTCATGGTGTGGGGTGGCATTTCTTTGGGGGGCCGCACAGCCCTCCATGTGCTCGCCAGAGGTAGCCTGACTGCCATTAGGTACCGAGATGAGATCCTCAGACCCCTTGTGAGACCATATGCTGGTGCGGTTGGCCCTGGGTTCCTCCTAATGCAAGACAATGCTAGACCTCATGTGGCTGGAGTGTGTCAGCAGTTCCTGCAAGAGGAAGGCATTGATGCTATGGACTGGCCCGCCCGTTCCCCAGACCTGAATCCAATTGAGCACATATGGGACATGTCTCGCTCCATCCACCAACGCCACGTTGCACCACAGACTGTCCAGGAGCTGGCGGATGCTTTAGTCTGGGAGGAGATCCCTCAGGAGACCATCCGCCACCTCATCAGGAGCATGCCCAGGCGTTGTAGGGAGGTCATACAGGCACGTGGAGCCTCATTTTGACTTGTTTTAAGGACATTACATCAAAGTTGGATCAGCCTGTAGAGTAGTTTTCCACTTTTAATTTTGAGTGTGACTCCAAATCCAGACCTCCATGGGTTGATACATTTGATTACCATTGATAATTTTTGTGTGATTTTGTTGTCAGCACATTCAACTATGTAAAGTATTTAATAAGATTATTTCATTCATTCAGATCTAGGATGTTATTTTAATGTTCCCTTTATTTATTTGAGCAGTGTAATATATATTGATCTACTTGTGGTGACATGTCAGCAAAGCTGAAATGTAACTTCTGCTTAGATCATTTAATGACCAATATGTTTGTTTTTCTCCCAACAGTTAACATCACTATTTCCTTTCACCATCACCCTGGACATCATACAGGAGCTCCCAGTACAGAATCTAAAGCCAGCGGTGGTCAAGATCTACGACTACTACCAGCCAAGCAAGTTGATTTACTAACCCGCCCAAAACCTCCTTTTCCATGGTTTAACTAACATTTTTGGTCAACTTGTGTTCATTTACTGAGACTAACATGTACTATGGTTACAGGTGACCAGGCTGAGACAGAATATGTCTTCCCTTGCAAGTAGGAGTTCCAAGCTGGTGAGCTATTTTAAATCTAGAATTATTGGTGATGAATAATTGTTTTCTAGCTGATCTTAAACTATACATGTAGTATAAATGATTTGGGAGCCTATATTATTTAATCTAATTGCTGGTCTGTTACATTTAATTTATTTGCTCTTCTGCAGATGTAAGATGACATTGAGGTCACACCTGCAACCCTTCAGACCTCTTTCAAGTGCTGAAGTAAATGAAACTGGAAATAAAGTTGTTCATTATAACCCTTTTCTGGAGTGTTTGTTTTAAAGATTGTCACACTGATAAGCAGTGAGTGCTGAGGTGAATATTGTAAGGCAGTGGTTCTACTACTGGAGGGAACCTGGCCTTGCCACAGGGGGTACTGGGAACTCATGGACAGAGTAGAATGTCATTGGGGACAGTTAACAAACTATACCTCCAGAGCTGCTGTTAAGCAGGGATGCCAGCTCTACAAAGGTGGAAATGTTATCGCTCAATTTTGTACACAGCTTTGGTTTCTCACTTTCTGTTCTGCAGTCTGTCATGGACCCCCTGTAGGTTCTTTTATTCCTCATCAGGGAATGGGCTCAGAACATTTTACCACTAAATTATATAAACAAGTCTTCCAAAGGGATGAGTCCTGTCTGTAATCTCCATTAGATGATCTCCTAATGGTGTGGACACCACAGGAAAGATGTGGTGGTACATACCTCACAAATCAATTAGATGAACAGAACCATCGACATGACAGACGCACACAACGGGTACTATAGAGCCCTGTTGACGACACGACTCACTAAACTATATGAAAGTAATGTATGCAAACATACTGGGATTATGAACAAGAGTGTGCTGTGAAAACACTACCTTTTGAAAAGCAGTGAGACTCATACAGTGAGACCAGTACAATGCCAGATGTTCAGAGAAGATGTAACAAGCCCTCTTGATTGGATAGTGCTCAGGAATTCTTAAACTATAGTGACCCAAAATATCAACGCAACATGTAAAGTGTTGGTTTCATGAGCTAAAATAAAAGCTCCCAGAAATGTTCCATAAACAAAGCTTCTCTCATTTTGTGCACATTTGTTTACACCCCTGTTGGTGAGCATTTCTCCTTTGCCAAGATTAGCTACCTCACAGGTGGGGCATATCAAGAAGCTGATTAAAGAGAATGATCATTACAGGTACACCATGTGCTTGGGGCAATAAGGCCACTCTAAAATGTGCAGTTTTGTCACGCAACACAATGTCTCAAGTTTTCAGGGAGCGTGCAATTGTCATGCTGACTGCAGGAATGTCCACACGAGCTGTTGCCAGAATTGAATGTTCATTTCTCTACCATAAGCTGTGTCTAACGTCATTTTAGAGAATTTGCCAGTACGGCCAACCGGCCTCGACCACAGACCACGTGTAACCACGCCAGCCCAGGAACTCCACATCCGGTGGCTTCACCTGTGGGATTGTCTGAGACCAGCCACCCGAACAGCTGATGAAACTGGAGTATTTCTGTCTGTAGTAAAGGCTTTTTGTGGGGGAAAAAGTATTTCTGATTGGCTGGGCCTATGCCTACCCATGGCTGCGTCCCTGCCCAGTCATGTGAAATCCATAGATAAGGGCCTAATTTATTTCAACTGACTGGTTTCCTTATTTGAAGTGTGAAATCGTTTATATTTTTGATCAGTATATTAAAGATCAATGGATACATATCACACCCACTTCAGTGGTCACTTATGGGTAGAATGATAAAGTGCATTCTATCCAAAAGCGCAAACTCTGATTAGAACTGCGACAATCAGTTGACCACTGGATCCAACAAACCACCCTGTAGTCTCCTGGGGGTACTCAATCACGTGGCGATGAGTCCCAGGGGTGTCGTACACTCCCATTGTTAATCCCAAATGGACCTCTGGCCCCTACACATCCTAGGCATTCTGGTTGATCTGAAAGGATTACATCAGTGGTGTTGTCAGGTCGCTATTTGGTTTGGGAACAAAACATTTAAATGCAGATTATTGTATAGGACAATATACAAACGTGTTTGAGAACATTTGAAAAATACTATTTTATTTAGTACATTTATTGGTTTCTTTTCATTTTGATAAGATATGTAAAAATGTATCGATTATGGTTATTTTGGGGTGGGGTCGTAAGAAATTCTGGCAAAATAAATGGGGTCCACAGAAATTGTCTGAAAAAATTGTGTCCCCGCTAAGAAAGTTTGAATGCCATATTTCTTGGACCAGTCATTTCAAATCAGTCAAGGGAAGTGACAAGTGCACACTTTGGGAGGAAGGAGAGAGAATTGGGACAAGGTCTCTATAGGGATGCCATCCCCTTCTGTCGTATCATGTAGAGAATGTTTTGGACTTCCTTTTTCTGGGCAGCAGAGGAGGGGAGATGGGGGTAGCCAGAGGTTCCTCTTTGACCAGTGTGGCTGAGGAGGAGGGGGCTGATAACCCCAAACCAAAAGAACCAGGCTCCAGCTTCATCCTGGAGGGGAGCGAGGTGACCCAGCTTTAGGCCTCTTGGCTGGGGAGGCTTGGTGGGCGGAGGGGCAGCTGTGCTGGTTCAGACACACAGAGCAGAGAGGATTGACAGGTAGACACACCTGTTGACCAAACCCCACCAGTAACCAGTTGATCTCACTCCATAGATCCCTGTGAGAGAGGAAGATCATTACCATCCCCGTCTTCATCAAAATCATCATGTCAGACAGAAATCACAAGGCCAAATGTTTTCCTTTCCTGCTGCAGGGGATCTGATTGGTCAGTGACTGGTTAACGAGTGACCTGATAGGTCAGAGGGACAGGAAGTGGTGTTGTCACCTTGGTAACCAGTCTTCCAGGGCCTTGTGTGTCTCCTCTGGGTTCTTGATCCCACCTCTCATCCATCCCAGCCTGTTGGAGATACGGTGGACGTGTGTGTCCACGCCTACGAGAGGCGGCATGGATCTTTCATTTAACCTAGACTTTGATCTGAAGCCAATCTTGTGATTCTTGTGATTTTGTTTGTTTGTGGGCCTATGTAGCCAAATTGTATCTATGATCGTATGTTATCCATTCATGCACAACCAATGACATCAAGCCGGCACCCGGCCGTGATTACAGACACCTATGTGTCCTTCCAAACTATATAAACGAGTGACCCGCGGTGTTTGTCATCATACCCTGATGAAGACAGCTTGTCTGTCCAAATGATGGTTATTAAATTATTACATCTGAGCTCCTAGAGTGTGAGGCTCTCCTTTTTCAAGTGTCCTAGAAACGCTCTGGAGCATCACCGACGTCTGCTTCAGGATCTTCACCTTGGTCTGGAGGAGGGGGGTAGGGGAGAAGGCATGTCAAGGAACTTCACCTTGGTCTGGAGGAGGGGGGTAGGGGAGAAGGCATGTCAAGGAACTTCACCTTGGTCTGGAGGAGGGGGGATGGGGAGAAGGCATGTCAAGGAACTTCACCTTGGTCTGGAGGAGGGGGGATGGGGAGAAGGCATGTCAAGGAACTTCACCTTGGTCTGGAGGAGGGGGGTAGGGGAGAAGGCATGTCAAGGAACTTCACCTTGGTCTGGAGGAGGGGGGTAGGGGAGAAGGCATGTCAAGGAACTTCACCTTGGTCTGGAGGAGGGGGGTAGGGGAGGAGGCATGTCAAGGAACTTCACCTTGGTCTGGAGGAGGGGGGTAGGGGAGAAGGCATGTCAAGGAACTTCACCTTGGTCTGGAGGAGGGGGGTAGGGGAGAAGGCATGTCAAGGAACTTCACCTTGGTCTGGAGGAGGGGGGATGGGGAGAAGGCATGTCAAGGAACTTCACCTTGGTCTGGAGGAGGGGGGTAGGGGAGAAGGCATGTCAAGGAACTTCACCTTGGTCTGGAGGAGGGGGGTAGGGGAGAAGGCATGTCAAGGAACTTCACCTTGGTCTGGAGGAGGGGGGTAGGGGAGAAGGCATGTCAAGGAACTTCACCTTGGTCTGGAGGAGGGGGGTAGGGGAGAAGGCATGTCAAGGAACTTCACCTTGGTCTGGAGGAGGGGGGATGGGGAGAAGGCATGTCAAGGAACTTCACCTTGGTCTGGAGGAGGGGGGTAGGGGAGAAGGCATGTCAAGGAACTTCACCTTGGTCTGGAGGAGGGGGGTAGGGGAGAAGGCATGTCAAGGAACTTCACCTTGGTCTGGAGGAGGGGGGTAGGGGAGAAGGCATGTCAAGGAACTTCACCTTGGTCTGGAGGAGGGGGGATGGGGAGAAGGCATGTCAAGGAACTTCACCTTGGTCTGGAGGAGGGGGGTAGGGGAGAAGGCATGTCAAGGAACTTCACCTTGGTCTGGAGGAGGGGGGTAGGGGAGAAGGCATGTCAAGGAACTTCACCTTGGTCTGGAGGAGGGGGGTAGGGGAGAAGGCATGTCAAGGAACCTTGGTCTTCAAAGGAAGACATGGTGCAGTAAGAGTGTCTGTGCCTTCAGAAAGTTTTCACACCCGTTGACTTTTTCCACATGTTGTGTTACAGCCTGAATTTAAAATGGATTAAATTGAGTAGTTATTTTTATCACTGGCTAGAATTGTTATTTATTTATAAAAAGCTGAAATGTCTTGTCAATAAGTCCTCTGTAGCTCAGCTGGTAGAGCACAGCGCTTGTAACGCCAAGGTAGTGGGTTCGATCCCCGGGACCACCCATACACAAAAATGTATGCACGCACGACTGTAAGTCGCTTTGGATAAAAGCGTCTGCTAAATGGCATATTATATTATTATTATATTTTATTATAAGTATTCAACCTCTTTGTTATAGCAAGCCTAAATTAGTTCAGGAGTAAAAATGTGCTTAACAAGGTCTTCCATCTTTTTAGGTAGAAAACGTGAAGACTGGCTATGGTCATCAGCGAGGAGCTGAGAGATAAATGATATGGATTTCATGTCTCATTGACAATTCTAGCAAGCACTGGTTATGCAACAAACCTACTGAACCACTTAATAATAATAATATGCCATTTAGCAGACGCTTTTATCCAAAGCGACTTACAGTCATGCGTGCATACATTTTTTGTGTATGGGTGGTCCCGGGGATCGAACCCACTACCTTGGCGTTACAAGCGCCGTGCTCTACCAGCTGAGCTACAGAGGACCACACTCCTCACAAGCTACAAGTGCTGATGCACTACAACCTCTGGAGCAACACTCAATCCACTCCTGAGATGGAGACTTATCCCGTCCACCCATTCATTTAATTCTGACAGGTATCACGAGATTATTTATTTGAAGAGACATTTTGAAGTACACACATTGTAGTTGACTTATAGAAAATCAGTACTTGATTTAACAGAAGGCTTTTCTGGTGAAGGTTAAATAGCTGGAGTAAAATGTAACAGTCCTATAGTATTTCTTACAGTATACTGCATGTAGAGCTATAGAATGTCTTTGAAAAAGCTGTGCATAAGGTTAAGGCATATTGTCTTGCAAAATGTCAAGTATTTTTAAGGCTCATGATTATATATACCCGTCCGGCTCAGTTGGTAGAGCATTGCACTTGCAACGCCAGGGATGTGGATTCGATTCCCATGGGGGACCAGTACAAATGAAAATGTATGCACTCGCTACTGTAAGTCGCTCTGGATAAGAGCGTCTGCTAAATGACTAAAATGTAAATGTAATAAGTTGCACTACCTCATCTCTGTACCCCACAATTATCTGTAAGGTCCTCAGTCGAGCAGTGAATTTCAAACACAGATTCAACCACAAAAACTAGGGAGGTTTTCCAATGCCTCACAAAGAAGGGCAGATGAGTACAGTGGGGGAAAAAAGTATTTATCAGCCACCAATTGTGCAAGTTCTTCCACTTAAATTGATGAGAGAGGCCTGTAATTTTCATCATAGGTACACGTCAACTATGACAGACAAATTGAGAAAAAGAAATCCAGAAAATCACATTGTAGGATTTTTTATGAATTTATTTGCAAATTATGGTGGAAAATAAGTATTTGGTCACCTACAAACAAGCAAGATTTCTGGCTCTCACAGACCTGTAACTTCTTCTTTAAGAGGCTCCTCTGTCCTCCACTCGTTACCTGTATTAATGGCACCTGTTTGAACTTGTTATCAGTATAAAAGACACCTGTCCACAACCTCAAACAGTCACACTCCAAACTCCACTATGGCCAAGACCAAAGAGCTGTCAAAGGACACCAGAAACAAAATTGTAGACCTGCACCAGGCTGGGAAGACTGAATCTGCAATAGGTAAGCAGCTTGGTTTGAAGAAATCAACTGTGGAAGCAATTATTAGGAAATGGAAGACATACAAGACCACTGATAATCTCCCTCGATCTGGGGCTCCACGCAAGATCTCACCCCGTGGGGTCAAAATGATCTCAAGAACGGTGAGCAAAAATCCCAGAACCACACGGGGGGACCTAGTGAATGACCTGCAGCGAGCTGGGACCAAAGTAACAAAGCCTACCATCAGTAACACACTACGCCGCCAGGGACTCAAATCCTGCAGTGCCAGACGTGTCCCCCTGCTTAAGCCAGTACATGTCCAGGCCTGTCTGAAGTTTGCTAGAGTGCATTTGGATGATCCAGAAGAGGATTGGGAGAATGTCAGATGGTCAGATGAAACCAAAATAGAACTTTTTGGTAAAAACTCAACTTGTCGTGTTTGGAGGACAAAGAATGCTGAGTTGCATCCAAAGAACACCATACCTACTGTGAAGCATGGGGGTGGAAACATCATGCTTTGGGGCTGTTTTTCTGCAAAGGGACCAGGACGACTGATCCGTGTAAAGGAAAGAATGAATGGGGCCATGTATCGTGAGATTTTGAGTGAAAACCTCCTTCCATCAGCAAGGGCATTGAAGATGAAACGTGGCTGGGTCTTTCAGCATGACAATGATCCCAAACACACCGCCCGGCAAACGAAGGAGTGGCTTCGTAAGAAGCATTTCAAGGTCCTGGAGTGGCCTAGCCAGTCTCCAGATCTCAACCCCATAGAACATCTTTGGAGGGAGTTGAAAGTCCGTGTTGCCCAGCGACAGCCCCAAAACATCACTGCTCTAGAGGAGATCTGCATGGAGGAATGGGCCAAAATACCAGCAACAGTGTGTGAAAACCTTGTGAAGACTTACAGAAAACGTTTGACCTGTGTCATTGCCAACAAAGGGTATATAACAAAGTATTGACAAACTTTTGTTATTGACCAAATACTTATTTTCCACCATAATTTGCAAATAAATTCATTAAAAATCCTACAATGTGATTTTCTTGATATTTTTCTTTCTAATTTTGTCTGTCATAGTTGACGTGTACCTTTGATGAAAATTACAGGCCTCTCTCATCTTTTTAAGTGGGAGAACTTGCACAATTGGTGGCTGACTAAATACATATTTTCCCCACTGTAGGTAGATGGGTAAAAATAAAAAACAGACACTGAATATCCCTTTCAACATGGTGAAGTTATTCATTGCACTTTGGATGGTGTGTTAATACACCCAGTCACTACAAAGATACAGGCGTCCTTCCCAACTCAGTTGCCGGAGAGGAAGGAAACTGCTCAGGGATTTTACCATGAGGCCAATGGTGACTTTAAAATAGCTACAGTGTTTAATGGCGTGATGGGAGGGGATTAAATTATCTGGCCCACGTTACCCCGGTGGGAGGAGTTTGCCGTGGCTGAAAAGTGGCCGGGATGCCTCTGGGGCATGAGCCAGGTACGCCTTTAAAAGCAGATGAAATTGACTCAAAACAAAGTGATCTTGGTCAAGCATGCAGAGTAATGATTTAGGATTCTGAGTTTTCATATGCATAGGCCTAAGTGTTTGGTCTTGATAAAATCCCCATATGTGCTTCAGCTGCCTTCCAAGTGTTTGAAAATTCAAACATTTTATGGGAAAACATGTTGTAGGCCTATGTTCATGAAATATGCACCATGCTGCCTTGTTGACAATATGATCCGGCATTTGAAATGTGCGTTCAGTCTAATCGAACTCCCTGAATATCCAGCAGGTGCGAGCGTTTAGTAATTAGAAAAAAGTCCGGAACTAAGGATATTTATAGGGACGTGACCGACAGTCTGTACTTCCTTTCTACTGAGTCCACAAACAATCCGCGGTGGTGAGTATGCCTAGGCCACGGGTGTTATGTGAATTTGTTGCGCAATTTTATACCTATAACAACAGGTCGGCGATTAACTTTTAAAAAGTTAGTGCCTAACATTTCTACTTGCATCTGGTCTTTTACAGGCTATACCAAATGCAATCCAAAAGGGTTTAGCAACAGAATTGCTTATGTATGTGCACGCTAGACAAACATCTGCAATCTGTGTTTGGCGCCCAGTTTCTAGACCGATATATAAGTAAAACAATAACCTAAATGCAATTGAGCCTTTTTTACCGACCTGTGTCTACAGCCTGGTCTCATGGACTAGATGTAACATAGTAAAAGTAAGTCCGGGACACTGTAGTGTAGTATGTTATGTTTGGTACTGTTACATAAGACCGACCGTTACTTAAGCCAAAACCAAAATAGTTAATGTTTGGGGTGGGCGTATAACGCTGACGACTTTAACATTTTGGGTAATAAGCAACTTCAACTACTTTCTACTTTGGACATACTTAGTTTCTTGTCTAACCTTAACCCCTAATGCTTAGCTAACATTATGTAGGCTATCTAGCTAACGTTGGCCACAACAAATTGGAATTTGTAAGATGTTCATTAGGCAAGTTTGTAACATATCGTACGAAATGGATGACTGACATCCACAAATGTAATACATACCATACGAAATGTAACATTTACTTAATGGAGTGTCTTGGGTTTACATACAGAATAATATGAAATGCTCTGACACCAGGTTGGTGCCCGTTTGGGGATGCTTCTGCCTGTATATCAGTGGATGGACAGTTCTGATAAGGATGTTTTGCATCCCCCAGGAAATAATTTCAGATGTTATTGTTAAGTACCACCTCCCCCGGTAGATGTTTATTTTATTAGCTAACCAATTTCCTAACCTTAACCTAATTCTCTTTACCTTATAGTTAAAGTCAATTGACAATCTGTATCCCAGCTAGACAACCTCTAGGCAGTGCAGTAGGGAGGTCTTCCCAGGAGGAATACAGAGTCATAACTGACTTGGTTTATTTTTCTCCTTTAGTCATGGTTCTTCCTGGGCTTCAGGTTTGGAGATGGATACTCTTTGCCTGCATTCACTGGATTTGTGTCTGTCAAGAAACTGCAGGACCGTAAGTAAATCTGCAGTCACTGAAGTTAGAAATTAGTTATCACACTTAAGTCTCTCGTCTTGGTTTAACGCTCTCTCTGTCGGAGCAGATTTAGAGCAATTTTTCGTTGACCTTTTCTGCAGATCTTTATCTCCACAGTATTTTTCACCTAGGTTTGTGTTTAGAGGTATCATCTCATTAGGTAGTGATTTTCCTGTGTTCTCTGTAGGGTTTATATGGTAGCCATTCCTGCAGTGATCCAGGCAGGCTCAGAGGCCAAGCTTTGTGCCAACCTTCTGCAGCCCAACGAGACCCTGGTCATGACCATATCTCTGATGGCCGACGGGCAGAACAAAATACTTCTCCACAAGAGTTCTGACCAAGAGTTTCATCGCTGCTTCCAGTTTCAGGTCAGCCCAGCACTGGTGGACATCCACAACCATTCCAATAAGAGTGGACTGGACTTCTCAGCTTTGAATCTCTTAGTGTCATGGTGCAATGCCAGCTTATTTTATGGGAAATATCAATGTGGTGGCCTACCAGAACCTTTCTGGGATTCAGGCTCAAATTTGTACCAGGTTTTGATTGAATGCTACTATATACTATCTAGACAATTGATATATGACACTTCTCCAAAGCAACTTCCAATAAGGGGAGTGCATAATGTGATCCCTGCAGGAGTTAAACGCTCTACCTTGAAGTTGCTAGTGGCACGCTCTTACCAACTGGGCCACACGGCACCACATCTTAATGTCCTATGTTGTTGGTCCATTAGTTCACCAGTGTTGCGCTCTTCCTCCCTGACAGGCCCCTCATGTGAAGAGTGACAAAGTGCAAAACTTCAAGGTGGAGGTTCGAGGTGACACGTTTCTATCAACAGAGGAGAGGAAGGTCATGATCAAACCCTACAGCCCCATGACATTCATCCAAACGGACAAACCAATCTATAACCCAGGACAAACAGGTGATGTTAGAGCCAGTACACCTTTAGTCTGGTTTGAAGTGATTGGAAGGTATTGGGAACTTCAGAAGATCATCAGGCAATAGTTGTATGATCTTCTGTGTAGAAAAGAACACATCATTGTTAATGATCTTCCCCCAGTCGGATTTGGTGCCTGGTCCTGTCCACTCTGTTCTAACAAGTCATGCGTGGCTTATGAACATTGGAGAGGGAAACGGACGCCTGAAAAGCTTCATTCAGGAATGGGGTGCAGATACAGGAAAAAACCCACTGTGGGGTCACTCAGGATATGTACACTGGAACGGAGTTTGAACCGACATGCCACATGTTACGAGATGTTCCTCTCATGGACATAATTGGATAGTGTAAATATATTCAGAACTCGCAGTGCAGTTTTCCTTCATCTGCAATTGATTGAATTGGGGCCTTAGTATCAACAGTGTAAAATATTATCCAGAGTAGCTGTGACAAGTTCTGCTTACTTCACCAGTTTCCCTGTTTTTCCAGAAATGCCGTGTGAAAGATTCCTGGAATCAGGATGGGAATCCTCCAACCAGGATTTCTGGAAACCTTGGAATTTTCAGTTGTCCGACATGATGCTTCTAAAATTCTCATTTTCTTGTCATCTGCTTTTTACAGTGCATTTTAGAGTCGTCACCTTGGATACCAATTTTAGCCCTGTCAATCAGCTGGTGAGTGTTGCAAATGTAATATTGAAAACAGTCCTTCAGATCGGTGTCTACTATTTCAAACCAAAATACGGATACAGAAGTATCACAACTGTGATGGGCATAGCAATCAAGTATTATGTAACACAAGGTACAGCAATCAACCAGTCAGGACATGGGGTTTCCATTCATATAGGTCAGATTGGAATGTATGGGATCATCTTTTCCTGAGACTGAATTCATGTACTAAATTGACATTAGTCCCACTAAGCCAATCACCTGTCTAGTTCCTATAGTTGTAGACCGTTATGCTCCTGATGTTTTGGAGTTATTCATGAACCCATCTCTTGTCTTTGCCCTTCACAGTACAACATTGTGGAACTTGAGGTAAGACCCTTACAAGTCTAACTTTATGATGACTGCCACTGTAAATACTGCAACATTAGGACTCCACCCGCTAGCTAGGGCGTCATTAATTTCCACCTACTGTAGAGGTTAGCTAAATACTTCCAATCAGCTTTGTGTGTTCTGGGCCCCCTTCAGTAGGCTAATGTTGCAGATGGAAATGTAATGAAAAGAGCTGACTCTTGTATACTGTTATCTTGTTCTATGAACCAACAGGATGTTAATCAGAACAGGATTGGACAGTGGCTCAACACTACATCCAGTGGCAACATTTTGCAGCTTTCTCACCCCCTGAACTCTGAAGCACCTGTAGGATCCTATGCCATTGTGGTGTGGATTGGTCAAGACAAAATATACCAGAACTTCAAGGTAGAAAAGTATGGTAGGTTGAGCTTTTTTCTTTTACCTGTCATGCTAGGTAATGTTATGGCTCTGGCAGTTGAATCAATGCATCACAATCCTGGAACATTCTAGAGTTGACTGCTGTTTTTTATCTGTAGTCCTGCCAAAGTTTGAGATCAAAATGAACCTCACCGACGAGATCAGCATTGTTCAACAAGAGTATGAAGTGGAAGTGTGTGCCAAGTGAGTAAACGCTAACGGAGATTTCAATGCACTGTAGTTACAAGGTGATGTGTAACTCCACTAAATGTAATTATCTAATAATCGCATTACGCTAATGCAGACCTGGGTTCTAATAAGTAATTTTAATACTTTGAAATGTGAAAGATTTTAAGTATTTGGTTATTCTTTCTTTGAAAATACAAGTATTTGAAGGTATTTGGATAAACACTTGGAAAGTATTGGCATGTATTTGAAAATAATATTATATTAATAATGATTTAAAATACAAAATACTTCAATATGCATGTAAGCTACTTGAACCCAGGTCTTCACTAATGACACATGCTAATTGAAGACCTACAATGCTACTGCTCAATGTCCTGAACTGCTGCTATTAATCCCTGACACTTCAAACGTTTGCTACAGTGGCATTTACATGAACAGCTGGTTCTGTATTCATAAAGCATCTCAGATTAGGATTGCTGCTCTAGGATCCGGTCCCCCCCATGACATGTGACCTTGTTCATTATGATCCAAAAGTTCAAACTGATCCCTTTCTGAGAGTCTTTATGAATGTGGGTCCAGATTTGTTGAACACTTGACTTAAGCCTACAGGTATGCACAAACCTTTGTCTCGTATTAGGTTTTTAATATGGTGATTGTCGACGTAGGAAATTGTTTGATTCTTTTGTCTTATGAATTGAAATCAGGTACACGTATGGACAGCCTGTACCTGGTAAAGCAGGGTTAAAGTTGTGCCGACTCTTGGGGGACAATGTAGTAATACCGATAACAATTGATGAGAAACATCCACAAGGAGTTCCTGATTACACACCTCCCTGCCACAAAGAGTCAATAGAGGTCTGGATGCTTTCATAAAACCATCATTAGTAGGACTGTTTATACCAACATATTACATTTGAATTTATTTAACTTGGTTCTTAATGTTTGATTGAATTAATTTAAATCTGTTCTCAGTGTGTTTGGTTCTGCTTGCTTTTCCCAGATGGACCCAACTGGCTGTGCTTCCTATGTCTTCAACATGGCAATTTTCACAAAGAATTTAGGAGAGAAATTGCTGGGAGACGTGTTTAGTTTCCATGCAGAAGTACAGGAGGAGGGGACAGGTTAGTATTATCACAATCATTGGTAACATTGCTGTCAAATGATGTGTTTTATTGAGTAAATGACATGCAATAACTAGTGCATGTTTCATTAGATCAGGGTTTCCCAAACTCTGTCCTGGGGCCCACCCTGGGTGCACGTTTTGGTTTTTGCCCTAGCACTACACAGCTGACTCAAATAACCAACTCATCATGACGCTTTGATTATTTGAATCAGCTGTAGTGCTATGGCAAAAACCCTAAACCTGCACCCACGGGGGACCCGGGGACTGAGTTGGAGGAACTCTGCGTTAGATCATGAAGATTGGCAAGAATGAGCTGTTTGACCTTTGGTGCTACAGTGTTGTTTTATAGAATGCTGTTTTATTGTCGTCTGTTTATAATATCCTGCTGTACTGACATTCAGTTTCTGCGTTTTGAACTGCCATTGTGCATTGTGTTGGCTCTGGTAATTGTGAAATATACCATCCTATTTATTTTCCTTTGACAGGTATTACACGGTCAGAGGAAAAACGCATAGCGCTCTCCTATGTGATTGGGGAACTCTCATTTGTCGACACGCCCCAAATCTATGAGCATGGATCAATTATTGAGGGCAAGGTAAGTCCAAATACAGTGTTTCTGTTGCATTGTGGAGGCCATTTGTTCTTTGCCCTGCTTGCTGAACTACCAGTATGTGTTAGTTAATGACATGTAGCGTCACTTCATTCATACAACTCCCCCCTTTTTCCTCAGATATATGCTGTTCACTTCAACAACACCCATCTCTGACATGTTAGTCTACCTGTTGGAGGAGAAGGGCTGGTCCTCATATCTACAACTACAGAACCTAACCACGGACAGTCGTGGTATTGCCAGGTTCTCCCTAAACACAACCAGTATGCCCAAAGAGAATATTAACCTCATAGTAAGTATGATTCCTTCTAGGTTTTGACAGCCTCTTTATGCTCAAGACCAACTCAGCCCTTGATCCTACGCCACAGTTTCCCTAACTGTCCTGGGGACCCCAAGGGGTGCATGTTTTGAATTTTGCCATAGCACTACACGGCTGATTTCAAATAACGGACTCTTTATCAAGATTTGATTAATTTGAATTAGCTGTGTAGTGCTAGGGCAAAAAACGAAATGTGCACCGCTTGGGGTCCCCAGGACAGAGTTGGGGGAAATGCTACCCTAAGGCCTATCATGGTCTTGTGGGGATCTGAGAAGATTGAATTGGTAATATTAGCATGGTGGAACTTCCACCAAGCCTATCAGAGGGTAAGGTGGATCTGTTACCATATTGCTTACATCTGTCCTCCCCTCATATCACCACTGTATGTAGAACATAGGGTCTAGGGGTTGATTTAGGATTGGTCCTTTAGACTCCTCTTGTTCCTTTACAGGTAAGTGACACCCCACAAGTGGAGTACCGAGGATACAGGGTCCCCTATTTCAACAGAGGGCGTCACGTACTCTCACTGATCCAGCCCGCTGCCCCTGACCGTAAACCCTCCAGCTCCCTGGCTATTCAGAAGATGGAGAAACCACTGGCATGTGGGGAGGAAGGGTCAATCACCATCCACTATGCCATCGTAGGGGAGACCGTCCCAAAGGGCTCTGTGGATGTCCTCTACCTGGTGAGTAGAACCCAGGAACTAGTTGACAACTTCCAAACCCAGGGTGGCTCCCAAATGGAACCATATTTCCTAGTTGCACTACTTTTGACCAGGATCATTTCAGACATTGCCCAAGCCTCGCACTTTTCAAAAGGATGTTCCTATACAACACAAACTCCTAATCATCCAGCCTAAACCTTAGTATTAGCCACCTCGATAACATAAGCCACAGCAAATTGGACTTCGTAACATATCATACATCTCGTAACCTATACGAAATGGATGGACATCCACATAACATCATACTAATTGCTGTGTCCTGGATTTGTTTACCACGGCTACCCCTTGAGTCCAGGTTGCATCATGTCCTTTCTGAGTTGATGACAACTGTTTCCCCCTTTCTCTCCAGGCCTTATCCAGAGGGGTGATAGTTCAGCATGGACACAAGAACGTTACTGTGCAGCAGGACAGTCCTGGTGAGTGAGTTTCATTAAGTGATTCTGAACGTTCTGGAAGGCGCTTGATGGCAATGTGACCTGCTCTTGCGTTGCAGTAGCTGAGGGTGAAGTCACCTTGAAGTTGGCAGTGGTTCCAGAGATGGCGCCGGTGGTTCAGCTCCTGGTGTACAGTATGCTACCCAGTGAGACTGTCATCGCCCACAGCATGAACTTCCCCACTGAGAAATGCTTCAGGAACAAGGTGTGCACATCACAAACAGTTCTCATTTTTTGTTGGTTATGAAGTGTCAATTATTTCCATGCACATAGATACTGTATCATACCTGCAGTAAAAGTGTATAATGTGTATGCCAGGTGTTGGTGGAGTTCTCCCCCTCCAATGCGGTCCCAGGGGAGGAGAACACCCTGCATCTCTCTGCCCAGCCCGGTTCCCTCTGTGGCCTCAGCGCTGTGGACCAGAGTGTTGGCATCATGGAGCCAGGGAAGAGGCTGGATGCTGATAAGGTAACAGAGCTCACTGACGTGAACAACAGTCCTACCACCATACCGACTGTTTTGGTGGTGCTGGGAATACAACCAGCCTCAGGGGAAGAACCATTGACCACAGCAGACATGGAATGGGTCTGTTCACTGTTGGTCATTTGGTGTGCTTTTATCAAAGGTAATGGGACTTATTCTCTGGCTTGAGGCCCTCTTTCTATTGACTGGAAATCACCTCACTATTGTTACATAATGAGGTAATATTCTGGGTTGTGTTCATCAGGACAATTTTCTAGACGTTTGGCAATGGGAAACAAAATGGAGGTTCTTCTTAGTCCAAGTAGTCCCTCCCTGTTTCAGTCTGTTCTGTTTGGTCCCCAAGAACGTCATTTCACTCCTTCCCATATTGTCCCATTCCAGATATTTGATTTGTTACCAGTCAAGGAGACAACCTATATTCCCTACGAGCTTGAAGATTCAGTAGCATGTTTCCGTGTAAGACCAAGGAGATCCATAATGCCGTACCCAGATGGAAAGTCTGGGGAGACAAATGATCCTTATGCAGTTTTTCAGGTAAATACTTCTGCCCTGTTCTCAACTTTTGAAGCCTCTTTATTGCTCTGGGAAGAATCAGTCACCATACCGTTACGATGTGTTCAACTTACAGGTTACATTGCTAAAATAGCCTGAGGCTAGAACACATGTACAGTGACAAATACAACTTTTAAAATAATTTGATGTCATTTTCTAGGCACTGGGACTGAAGCTGGCGACTAATCTGGATATAAGAATACCTTCCTGCCTCAGTTACCAGGGGAACCAGTACTATCGCTCCTATGGTGAGATGTCCTAACCAACCCTTATTCTCATTGCTAGAAGTCTTCAATGAATCTTGGGAAATGGATTACTAACACAGCCTGGTTAAAGGGGTCAGAACGCTGCATGCGCTCACTGTTGAGCAAAGCATTCAGTCCATTTTAACTTGAGCATGATTTGTTAGTAGCTTACAGCTTTATGGCCAGGCCTGGATCAGCGGGTCCTGGACTTGAAATGGCTATAGCTGGTAGAGTTGCCACAACACCTCCGCCACCCATACAGACGGTCCGTACATTCTTCCCTGAGACATGGATTTGGGATCTTGTGGAAGTTGGGTAAGTGCTCTGCACAGTGAGGCTAGCCTTGGGTGAAAACCCTCTTAGCTAGATTAGGGACCTGAACCTCTTTAAACTGTAGTACAGAGTAGGCCAGGTTTCTCTTAGGAAAGAGCTCCTTTTACCTCAATGGGTCTCCCTGGTTAGATAAAGCTTAAATGCATTTGAAACAGTGTTCATATAATTGGTACAGTCCTACGCCGTTCTCTATTGGACACTTGGTGGCTTTCTGTTTAAACTCTAACCTCTGTATTCCAGGGAGTCTGGATCAGCAGACGTCCCCCTGACGGTCCCAGACACCATCACCACCTGGGAGACTGAGGTCTTCTGCCTGGCCCCCAGTGGCTTTGGTCTGGCTCCTCTGGTGGAGCTCACGGTCTTCCAGCCGTTTTTCCTGGAGCTCACCCTGCCCTACTCAGTCATCCGGGGAGAGCACTTTGAGCTGAAGGCCACTGTGTTCAACTACCTCTCCAAGTGCATCATGGTACAGCACTGCATCAGGATTGTATTTTGTTTTTGTCAGACCATGTTATCTTACAAAGTGTTCCTCTTCGGCAGGTTTCTGTGACTCCGGCTCTCTCCTCAGACTACACTCTCACACCCTTGAATGACGTCCACTACTCCTCATGCTTGTGTGCCAATGGACGAAAGACCTTCAGTTGGACAATGGCACCCTCTGTCCTGGGTAAGTCTCCCGTCAACCGTTCAAACAGCAGAATGGATGTCAACCTGAGTTGTGTACTGTCACTGTGTTGGATGTTGTGTAACCTGTGGTGTCTGCCAATGTGTGTAGGGGTTTTGAACGTGTCCGTTAGTGCAGCGGCTGTCCATTCCCACACTGCGTGTGACCATGAGATTGTGAACGTACCGGAGAGAGGACGCGTTGACACAGTCACACGGAGCCTGCTGGTGACGGTATGTAGTTTGCTGCTGGGAACTAACCGTTAGGTTGCACAGATTGTCTAGTGTAACTGCCTCTTAAAAGAATCCCTCTCCTGTCCTCCAGGCTGAGGGAACAGAGAAGACCGACACCTACAACTGGTTGCTGTGTCCAACTGGTCAGTAATGAATGAATGTTCACGGTGGTTCGACGTGCTCTTCGCCATTCATCTTATCATCTTTGTGTCCACAGGAGAAGCTCTGACAGAGGAGGTGGAACTGCAACTCCCCCAGAATGTGGTGGATGGATCTGATAGAATTTCCCTCACCGTTCTGGGTAAAATAAACTATGGTTTGTTTAGAGGTGTAGTGGTGGCAAGACAACCCTTCTGCGGTGATAATGCTGCTATTTGCTTAAGAGGACCGTCTTACAGAAGTCCCTTGTTTCTCTGTAGGGGACATCCTGGGTCGGGCCCTCAACAACCTGGATGGACTGTTGCAGATGCCGTATGGGTGTGGAGAGCAGAATATGGCCCTCCTCTCCCCCAATATCTACATCCTGGAGTACCTGAGGAACACAGGGCAGCTCACCCCAGCCATCCTAGACAAGGCCACCAAGTTCCTCACTAGTGGTAGGAGTGTCCCTTTGAATCTGGCTAATATTTATTATAGACAAACTTACTGAAACAGGGCTGGATTTGTCCAGTAAAAGGTTTCTCCAGTGTGCCCTAATGACTAGGACCCTGTTGTCATGTAAATGATGGAGCTACAGTACAGATGACATCACTGACCCAACACATGGAGGGACTTCCACATGGTTTCTCACTGAAATCATTTGATCGTAGAATATTGACACTCTGTCCCAAATGGCAGCCTATTGCTTACATAGTGCACTATTTTCCTGTCTCAAGTAGTTCACTATATAGGGCAGGACTCAACCCTGTTCCTGGAGAGATACTGTCCTGTAAGGCTTCACTCAACCCTACTCTAACTGACCTTTTTTAAATAATTAGCTGGTTGATGAGTTGAATGGGGTTAATTACAACTTGGGTTGGTGTGAACCTACAGGAGGGTATCTCTCCAGGAACAGGGTTGAAGAGCCCTGATATAGAGAGCCATTTGGGGCACAAACCCAGTGACTATAAAAACCCCTTGGTCACTGTTCACTCTAAAAACCCACCGACAGGTTACCAAAGGCAGCTGAACTACAAGAATGCTGACGGTGCATACAGCACCTTTGGACAAGGCTTGGGGAACACTTGGTGAGTACTTGGCTTGTAAACAACTGTCTGTTTCAATTAAGTAGTGGCCAATCAAATGGCATCGTCTCTGGCAGGGAGACCATGGCTATGTAATGTGAAGCTCTAAGTCACTTTTATGACCATCTTATGTGGATATTATGACTGCTTTTAAATCAAGTTCTTTCTTCAGGCTGACTGCTTTTGTCTTGAGATCCTTTGGCAAAGCACGGTCTTTCATCTATATTGACCCGGCAAAAATGGAGCAATCCAAGACTTGGTTGGAAAGTCAACAAGGCAAACATGGCTGTTTCAGAATTTTGGGGAAACTCTTTAACAACAGAATGAAGGTATTTATATTGCTAATAAACTGAACGATGTTAGACGTAGTCTGTTTCGGCAGACCAGTCATAAAGTTTGATTTCAACAATTGTATCAGGCTAGATACAGTTAGTATTTTGACATTGTTTTATAGGGTGGCGTGACGGATGAAGTCACACTGACTGCTTACGTCACTGCTTCAATGCTGGAGCTCGACATGTCAGTGTCGGTAAGTAACCTCACTCCATATAAACATTGATTCTCACTCCAGCAACATTGTTACAGGCTACTAATTTAGCTTCCTGTATGAAGTCTGTATACATCTTACAGATTATACAATGTAGTGAGTTACAGGGGAATTGTTATTTCTTTGAAAGTAGCCTATGAAATGACAAAGAATGGGCTGTACCATGAACACATCTGAATGGTATAGTTCTGCTACTATTGATATTAGACTCAATATGCTACTATGAAGTGTCTCAATGTGCTGCTGTTATTCTGTGCTCCAGGATCCTGTTGTGGACCGCAGCTTGTCTTGCCTGAAGAACTCGACCAGTGATTTGTCCAACACCTACACTACTGCTCTGCTGGCCTACACCTTCGCCCTGGCAGGGGACATGGAGACACGGGCCCAGCTTCTGCAGCACCTCAACACCATCTCATTACAAGAGGGTGAGCTATATCCTGGTCCAAGATCTGTTAGTGCTGCCTTGATTGAGCTTGCCTGGACAATGGATTACTCCTAAAAGTGCAAAACCTCGGCCCGTCTGGCACTCCAGATAGGCCCAATCAAACGGCCAGTAAAAGTGTTTTTAAGAACAAATACACTTTGAACTGACTGTCAGTTGTTTTGGGCATAAAATGAATTGGGGAGGTCAGAACTTTGTATTATGCTGAATAAGCAGTCCTTATTCTGACTTGTGCGCTCTCCTCGACCCTCAGGGGGTCTCCTGCACTGGTCCCAGTCCTCCTCAGAGACCTCACCATCCCTTGAGGTGGAGACCAGCGCCTACGTTCTACTGGCGTCCCTCAGTGCCTCTCCTCTGTCTACCTCTGACCTGGGCTACGCTTCCCGCATCGTCAGGTGGCTGGTGAGGCAGCAGAACGCCTACGGAGGCTTCTCCTCCACACAGGTAGACTTCCCAAACACATTGGTCTGAAATGGCACCCTGTGCTGTGCACTAGTAGAGACATTATTACTTTGACTTCTACCAGACCACAGGCATGTGCTCTTCATGTCCAGCCTGGTGAGGCTAACTTCCACTGATACAGAGCCATGGAATTGGGAAATGGTCACTTTAGGAACTGTTCAATGTAAAAATCAACCCTTTCTGTAAAATGGGCTCTTTAATTTTGAAGTGATTTTCCTGTGGTCTGTTTAGGACACGGTGGTGGCCCTCCAGGCCCTGGCTCTCTACTCCACCAGGGTGTTCAGTAGAGGAGGAGCCAGCACAGTGACAGTACAGTCTCCCAGTGGGCATCAGTACCTCTTCTATGTGAACCAAAACAACAAGCTTCTGTACCAGGAGAGGGCGCTGCAGGACACAGAAGGGAAGTACAGCATTGAAGTGAAGGGCAGCGCTTGTGCCTCAGTGCAGGTCAGTGAATACACATCTCTCCTCCCAGTCCTGTGGCGCAAGATGTGCTTTAATATACATTATTGGGAAGGTCAAACATATAAGAAGCTTCTTCTGGCTTGATTTCTAGTTCATTAAATATTTATTGTTGCTTATAAAAGGTTTGTTTTTGGACAGGATGGTTTCCCTGACTTCCTCTTCTCTGTCCCAGGTGGCGCTCCACTACAACATCCCTACTCCTACCAAAAGCACAACGCTCAGTATCCAGGTGACTCCAGAGGTAGACTGCAACACCAAGTCTTTGCGACCCAGAGTCACGCTGAAACTCCAGTGTCAGTAAGAATGAAGGACCTGTTTTGTCTTCACAGCATTCTTTTAAATGTTGACACTTCAGTGTTATTTTGGAGCGTGTCTTACAGAATGATTTGACCCAAATGAATTGTTATTGACCTTCCAGTTGATACCTAAGCTTGGATAAGTAACAATAAGATGATGTATCTGGCAGCCTGGTGTTTATGGCTAAAATAATCCAAGTTGCGTGAAGTTGTTGTGCACTCTCCTCAAACAATAGCATGGTATTTTGTCACTGTAATAGCTACTATAAATTGGACAGTGCAGTCAGATTAACAATAATTTAAAGCTTTCTGCCCAGATAAGACATGTCTGTCCTGGAAAGTTACTTACAACGTCATTCTAGTCACACTAGCAACAACCGTCCCAGTATAGGGACACCGATCCTGTAGAGGTTATGGCTAAAATAACCCATGGATCCATTCATTTGATTATTACAAGCGCTTGTCAAAATCCAACTTTATCAATAATCTCTTTGTTTTCACAGATATCATGGAAAGGAGCTGACCACCAATATGATTATAGTGGATTTGAAAATGCTCTCTGGGTTTTCCCCAGATCCAGACTCTTTGGGGAGGGTGAGTTTTTGTGTGACCTTTATCCATGGAGGTCTTGCCTCATCTGTGACCCTTTCTAACACTGACTGTTTTTGTCCATGCAATATGAATGGCTTGTCTTCACAGCTGAGGGGTTCAAGTCAAGTGGATCGGGTTGATACCAAAGATGACCATGTGTTAACGTACTTGACAGAGGTGAGGTGAAAACCACCCATCAGTTTGAAATGGTCCACATAGCACTCTGCAATATAATGGGTGTCATTTCAAAATAATATATATTGATGTACTGGTGACATGTCAGCAAAGCTGAACTGTAACTTCTGCTTAGATCATTTAATGACCAATATGTGTGTTTTTCTCCCAACAGTTAACATCACTATTTCCTTTGACCATCACCCTGGACATCATACAGGAGCTCCCAGTACAGAATCTAAAGCCAGCGGTGGTCAAGATCTACGACTACTACCAGCCAAGCAAGTTGATTTACTAACCCGCCCCAAAACCTCCTTTTCCATGGTTTAACATTTTTGGTCAACTTGTGTTCATTTACTGAGACTAACATGTCTTATGGTTACAGGTGACCAGGCTGAGACAGAATATGTCTTCCCTTGCAAGTAGGAGTTCCAAGCTGGTGAGCTATTTTAAATCTAGAATAATTGGTGATGAATAATTGTTTTCTAGCTGACCCATAAACTATACATGTAATATAAATGATTTGGGAGCCTATATTCTTTAATCTAATTGCTGGTCTGTTACATTTAATTTATTTGCTCTTCTGCAGATGTAAGATGACATTGAGGTCACACCTGCAACCCTTCAGACCTCTTTCAAGTGCTGAAGTAAATGATGAAACTGGAAATAAAGTTTTTCATTATAACCCTTTTCTGGAGTGTTTGTTTTAAAGATTGTCACACTGATAAGCAGTGAGTGCTGAGGTGAATATTGTAAGGCAGTGGTTCTACTACTGGAGGGAACCTGGCCTTGCCACAGGGTGTACTGGGAACTCATGGACAGAGCAGAATGTCATTGGGGTTCAGTTAACAAACTATACCTCCAGAGAGCTGCTGTTAAGCAGGGTTGCCAGCTCTACAAAGGTGTAAATGTTATCGCTCAATTTTGTACACAGCTTTGGTTTCGCTCTTTATGTTCTGCAGTCTGTCATGGACCCCTGTAGGTTCTTTTATTCCTCATCAGGGAATGGGCTCAGAACATTTTACCACTAAATTATATAAACAAATCTTCCAAAGGAATGAGTCCTGTCTTTAATCTCCATTAGATGATCTCCTAATGGTGTGGACACCACAGGAAAGATGTGGTCGTACATACCTCACAAATAAATTAGATGAACAGAACCATCGACATGAGACTCACACAACGGGTGTAGCCCTGTTGACGACACGACTCCCTAAACTATATGAAAGTAATGTATGCAAACATACTGGGATTATGAACAAGAGTGCTTTGAAAAGCAGTGAGACTCATGACCAGTACAATGCCAGATGTTCTGTTTTAGTTCAGAGAAGATGTAACAAGCCCTCTTGATTGGTCAGTGCTCAGGAATTCTTAAACTATAGTGACCCAAAATATCAACGCAACATTTAAAGTGTTGGTTTCATGAGCTGAAATTAAAGATCCCAGAAATGTTCCATAAACACACCTTGCTGCTCTCATTTTGTGCACATTTGTTTACACCCCTGTTAGTGAGCATTTCTCCTTTGCCTAGATGATCTACCTGACAGGTGGGGCATATCAAGAAGCTGATTAAAGAGAATGATCATTACAGGTACACCATGTGCTTGGGGCAATAAGGCCACTCTAAAATGTGCAGTTTTGTCACTCAACACAATGTCTCAAGTTTTCAGGGAGCGTGCAATTGTCATGCTGACTGCAGGAATGTCCACACGAGCTGTTGCCAGAATTGAATGTTCATTTCTCTACCATAAGCTGTGTCTAGTCATTTTAGAGAATTTGCCAGTACGGCCAACCGGCCTCAACCACGTGTAACCACGCCAGCCCAGGAACTCTACATCCGGTGGCTTCACCTGCAGGATTGACTGAGACCAGCCACCCGAACAGCTGATGAAACTGGAGTATTTCTGTCTGTAGTAATGGCTTTTTGTGGGGGAAAAGTATGTCTGATTGGCTGGGCCTATGCCCACCCATGGCTGCGTCCCTGCCCAGTCATGTGAAATCCATAGATAAGGGCCTAATTTATTTCAACTGACTGGTTTCCTTATTTGAACTGTAAAATCGTTGTTGCATTTATATTTTTGATCAGTATATTAAAGATCAATGGATACATATCACACCCACTTCAGTGGTCACTTATGGGTAGAATGATAAAGTGCATTCTATCCAACAGCTCAAACTCCGATTAGGACTGTGACAGTCAGTTGGATCCAGTAATGCAGTGGTCAACAAACCCCCCTGTAGTCTCCTGGGGGTACTCAATCACATGTGGCGCTGAGTCCCAGGGGTGTCGTACACTCCCATTGTTAATCCCAAATGGACCTCTGGCCCCTACACATCCTAGGCATTCTGGTTGATCTGAAAGGATTACATCAGTGGTGTTGTCAGGTCGCTATTTGGTTTGGGAACAAAACATTTAAGTGCCGATTATTGTATAGGACAATATACAAACGTGTTTGAGAACATTTGAAAAATACAATTTTATGGAGTACATTTATTGGTTTCTTTACAGTTTGAGAATATATGAAAATACAGTTGAAGTCTCCTGAGTGGCGCAGTGGTCTAAGGCACTGCATCGCAGTGCTAACTGTGCCACTAGAGATCCTGGTTTGAATCCAGGCTCTGTCGCAGCCGGCCGCGACCGGGAGACTCATGGGCGGCGCACAATTGGCCCAGCGTCGTCCAGGGTAGGGGAGGGAATGGCCGGCAGGGATGTAGCTCAGTTGATAGAGCATGACGTTTGCAACGCCAGGGTTGTGGGTTCGATTCCCACGGGGGGCCAGTATAAAAAAATATGTATTCACTAACTGTAAGTCGCTCTGGATAAGAGCGTCTGCTAAATGACTTAAATGTAAGTCGGAAGTTTACATACACTTAGTCATTAAAACTTGTTTTTCAACCACTCCACAAATTTCTTGTTAACAAACTATGGTTTTGGCAAGTCGGTTAGGACATCTACTTTGTGCATGACACAAGTAATTTTTCCAACAATTGTTTAGACAGATTATTTCACTTATAATTCACTGTATCACAATTCCAGTGGGTCAGAAGTTTACATACACTAAATTGACTGTGCAGCTTGAATAATTCCAGAAAATGACATCATGGCTTTGGAAGCTTCTGATAGGCTAATTGACATCATTTGAGTCAATTGGAGGTGTACCTGTGGCTGTATTTCAAGGCCTACCTTCAAACTCAGTGCCTCTTTGCTTGACATCATGGGAAAATCCAAAGAAATCAGCCAAGACCTCAGAAAAAATTTTTTTGACCTCCACAAGTCTGGTTCATCCTTGGGAGCAATTTCCAAACGCCTGAAGGTACCACGTTCATCTGTACAAACAATAGTACGCAAGTATAAACACCATGGGACCACGCAGCCGTCATACCGCTCAGGAAGGAGACGCGTTCTGTCTCCTAGAGATGAACGTACTTTGGTGCGAAAAGTGCAAATCAATCCCAGAACAACAGCAAAAGACCTTGTGAAGATGGTGGAGGAAACAGGTACAACAGTATCTATATCCACAGTAAAACAAGTTCTATATCGACATAACCTAACAGGCTGCTCAGCAAGGACGAAGCCACTGCTCCAAAACCGCCATAAAAAAGCCAGACTACGGTTTGCAACTGCACATGGGGACAAAGATCGTACTTTTTGGACTATTTAACGCTGGTCTGACCAATCGGAATCCACGCTTCAAGATTGTTTTGAACACGCGGACTGGGATATGTTCCGGGTAGCTTCCGAAAATAATTTAGACGAATACACTGAAACGGTGACTGAGTTTATCAGGAAGTGCATAGGTGATGTTGTGCCCACTGTGACTATTAAAACCTACCCTAACCAGAAACCGTGGATAGATGGCAGCATTCGTGCCAATCTGAAAGCGCGAACCACCGCATTCAACCATGGCAAGGTGACTGGGAATGTGGCTACTCACTCCACAAGGCAATTAAACTGGCAAAACATCAGTATAGAGACAAAGTGGAGTCGCAATTCAACGGCTCAGACACGAGACGTATGTGGCAGGGTCTACAGACAATCACGGACTTCAAAAGGAAAACCAGCCACGTCGCCGACACCTCGTTTCCAGACAAGCTAAACACCTTCTTCGCCCGCTTTGAGGATCACACAGTGCCACTGACGAGGCCCTCTACCAAGGACTGTGGCCTCTCCTTCTCCGTGGCCGACGTGATTAAGACGTTTATATTATATATTTTATATTTTAGTCATTTAGCAGACGCTCTTATCCAGAGCGACTTACAGGAGCAATTAGGGTTAAGTGCTTTACTTAAGGGCACATCGACAGATTTTTCACCTAGTCAGCTCGAGGATTAGAACCAGCGACCTTTCGGTTACTAGCACAACGCTCTTACCCACTAAGCTACCTGCCGCCCTAAGCAGCCGTTTAAGCATGTTAACCCCCGCAAGGCTGCCGGCCCAGACGGCATCCCTAGCCGCGTCCTCAGAGCATGCGCAGACCAGCTGGCTGGTGTGTTTATGGACATATTCAAACTCTCCCTTTCCCTGTCTGCTGTTCCCACATGCTTCCAGATGGCCACCATTGTTCCTGTACCCAAGAAAGCAAAGGTAACTGAACTAAATGACTATCGCCCTGTAGCACTCACCTCTGTCATCATGAAGTGCTTTGAGAGACTAGTCAAGGATCATATCACCTCTACCTTACCTGTCACCCTAGACCCACTTCAATTTGCTTACCGTCCCAATAGATCCACAGACGATGCAATCGCAATCACACTGTCCTATCCCATCTGGACAAGAGGAATACCTGTGTGAGAATGCTGTTCATTGACTATAGCTCAGCATTCAACACCATAGACCACTGCGTCTCCCGAGTGGCGCAGTGGTCTAAGGCACTGCTAGCTGTGCCACTAGAGATCCTGGTTCGAATCCAGGCTCTGTCGTAGCCGGCCGCGACCGGGAGACCCATGGGGCGGCGCACAATTGGCCCAGCGTCGTCCAGGGTAGGGGATGGAATGGCCGGCAGGGGATGTAGCTCAGTTGGTAGAGCATGGCGTTTGCAACGCCAGGGTTGTGGGTTCGATAAAATAATGTATGTGCTAACTGTAAGTCGCTCTGGATAAGAGCGTCTGCTAAATGACTAAAATGTAAATGTAATAGTACCCTCCAAGCTCATCATCAAGCTCGAGGCCCTGGGTCTGAACCCAACCCTGTGCAACTGGGTCCTATACTTCCTGACGGGCCGCACCCAGGTGGTGAAGGTAGGAAACAACATCTCCACTTTGCTGATCCTCAACACTGGGGCCCCACAAGGGTGCGTGCTCAGCCCCCTCCTATACTCCCTGTTCACCCATGACTGCGTGGCCAAGCACGCCTCCAACTCAATCATCAAGTTTGCAGACGACACAACAGTAGTAGGCTTAATTACCAACAATGACGAGACCGCCTACAGGGAGGAGGTGAGGGCTCTGGGAGTGTGGTGCCAGGAAAATAACCTCTCACTCAACGTCAACAAAACAAAAGAGATGATTGCGGACTTCAGGAAACAGCAGAGGGTGAACCCCCTATCCACATCAACGGGACCGCAGTGGAGAAGGTGGAAAGCTTTTATCACCACCTGGTACGGCAACTGCACCGCCCGCAACCGCAGGGCTCTCCAGAGGGTGGTGCAGTCTGCCGAAACGCATTATCTGGGGCAAACTACCCGCCCTCCAAGACACCTACAGCACCCGATGTGACAGGAAGGCCAAAAAGATAATCAAGGACATCAACCACCCGAGCCACTGCCTGTTCACCCCGCTATCATCCAGAAGGCGAGGTCAGTACAGGTGCATCAATGCTGGGACTGAGAGAATGAAAAACAGCTTCTATCTCAAGGCCATCAGACTGTTAAATAGCCATCAGTAGCACATTAGAGGCTGCTGCTGCCTATTGAAATCACTGGCCACTTTAAGAAATGGAACACTAGTCACTTTTTAATAATGTTTACAGTCACTTTAATAATGTTTACATATATTGCACTACTCATCTCATATGTATATACTGCATTCTATTCTATAATATTCTACTGTATCTTAGTCCATGCCACTCTGTCATTGCTTGTCCATATATGTATATTTTCTTAAATTCCATTCCTTACTAGTTTTGTGTGTATAAGTATATGTTGTGAATTGTTAAATATTACTTGTTAGATATTACTGCACTGTCGGAGCTAGAAGCACAAGCATTTCGCTACACCCGCTATAACATCTGCTAAACACGTGTATGTGACATACGATTTGATTTGATTTGAAGATCATACTTTTTGGAGAAATGTCCTCTGGTCTGATTAAACAAAAATAGAACTGTTTGGCCATAATGACCATCGTTGTGTTTGGAGGAAAAAGGGGGATGCTCGCAAGCTGAAGAACACCATCCCAACCGTGAAGCACGGGGGTGGCAGCATCATGCTGTTGGGGTGCTTTGCTTCAGAAGGGACTGGTGCACTTCACAAAATAGATGGCATCATGAGGAAGGAAGATGATGTGGATATATTGAAGCAACATCTCAAGACATCAGTCAGGAAGTTAAAGCTTGGTCGCAAATGGGTGTTGTGGCAAAATGGCTTAAGGACAACGAAGTCAAGGTATTGGAGTGGCCATCACAAAGCCCTGACCTCAATCCTATAGAAAATGTGTGGGCCGAACTGAAAAAGCGTGTGCGAGCAAGGAGGCCTACAAACCTGACTCAGTTACACCAGCTCCGTCAGGAGGAATGGAAGCTTGTGGAAGGCTACCCAAAACGTTTGACCCAAGTTAAACAATTGAAAGGCAATGCTACCAAACACTAATTGAGTGTATGTAAACTTCTGACCCACTGGGAATTTGAAATCAAAAGAAATCAAACCTGAAATAAATCATTCTCTCTATTATTAACTGACCTAAGACAGGGAATTTTTACTAGGATTAAATTTCAGGAATTGTGAAAAACTGAGTTGAAATGTATTTGGCTAAGGTGTATGTAAACCTCCGACTTCAACTGTATAATGAATTGGTTAATAGTTAATGTAAAAATCAAAATGTACCGATTAAGGTTATTTTGGGGTGGGGTCGTGAGAAATTCTGGCAAAATAAATGGGGTCCACAGAAATTCTGTCTGAAAGAATGGTGTCCCCGCTAAAAAAGTTTGAATACCACTGGGCTAGTGGGAGTTACCAACATATTTCTTGGACCAGTCATTTCAAATCAGTCAAGGGAAGTGACAAGTGTACACTTTGGGAGGAAGAAGAGAGAATTGGGACAGTATCTCTATAGGGATGCCATCCCCTTCTGTCGTATCATGTAGAGAATGTTTTGGACTTCCTTTTTCTGGGCAGCAGAGGAGGGGAGAGGGGGGTAGCCAGAGGTTCCTCTTTGACCAGTGTGGCTGAGGAGGGGGCTGATAACCCCAAACCAAAAGAACCAGGCTCCAGCTTGACCCTGGAGGGGAGCGAGGTGACCCAGCTTTAGGCCTCTTGGCTGGGGAGGCTTGGTGGGCGGAGGGGCAGCTGTGCTGGTTCAGACACACAGAGCAGAGAGGATTGACAGGTAGACACAACTGTTGACCAAACCCCACCAGCAAACAGTTGATCTCACTCCATAGAGAGAGGAAGATCATCATCAATCAACATCACCATCCCAGTCTTCACCAAATGTTTTCCTTTCCTGCTGTAAAGGTTCTGATTGGTCAGTGACTGGTTAACGAGTGACCTTATAGGTCAGAGGGACAGGAAGTGGTGTTGTCACTGATGGTTATTAAATTATTACATCTGAGCTCCTAGAGTGTGAGGCTCTCCTTTTTCAAGTGTCCTAGAAACCCTCTGGAGCATCACTGACGTCTGCTTCAGGAACTTCACCTTGGTCTGGAGGAGGGGGTAGGGGAGAAGGCATGTCAAGGAACTTCACCTTGGTCTGGAGGAGGGGGTAGGGGAGAAGGCATGTCAAGGAACTTCACCTTGGTCTGGAGGAGGGGGTAGGGGAGAAGGCATGTCAAGGAACTTCACCTTGGTCTGGAGGAGGGGGTAGGGGAGAAGGCATGTCAAGGAACTTCACCTTGGTCTGGAGGAGGGGGGTAGGGGAGAAGGCATGTCAAGGAACTTCACCTTGGTCTGGAGGAGGGGGGTAGGGGAGAAGGCATGTCAAGGAACTTCACCTTGGTCTGGAGGAGGGGGGGTAGGGGAGAAGGCATGTCAAGGAACTTCACCTTGGTCTGGAGGAGGGGGGTAGGGGAGAAGGCATGTCAAGGAACTTCACCTTGGTCTGGAGGAGGGGGGTAGGGGAGAAGGCATGTCAAGGAACTTCACCTTGGTCTGGAGGAGGGGGGTAGGGGAGAAGGCATGTCAAGGAACTTCACCTTGGTCTGGAGGAGGGGGTAGGGGAGAAGGCATGTCAAGGAACTTCACCTTGGTCTGGAGGAGGGGGTAGGGGAGAAGGCATGTCAAGGAACTTCACCTTGGTCTGGAGGAGGGGGGTAGGGGAGAAGGCATGTCAAGGAACTTCACCTTGGTCTGGAGGAGGGGGGGTAGGGGAGAAGGCATGTCAAGGAACTTCACCTTGGTCTGGAGGAGGGGGGTAGGGGAGAAGGCATGTCAAGGAACTTCACCTTGGTCTGGAGGAGGGGGGTAGGGGAGAAGGCATGTCAAGGAACTTCACCTTGGTCTGGGGTAGGGGGTAGGGGAGAAGGCATGTCAAGGAACTTCACCTTGGTCTGGAGGAGGGGGGTAGGGGAGAAGGCATGTCAAGGAACTTCACCTTGGTCTGGGGTAGGGGGTAGGGGAGAAGGCATGTCAAGGAACTTCACCTTGGTCTGGAGGAGGGGGGTAGGGGAGAAGGCATGTCAAGGAACTTCACCTTGGTCTGGAGGAGGGGGGTAGGGGAGAAGGCATGTCAAGGAACTTCACCTTGGTCTGGAGGAGGGGGGTAGGGGAGAAGGCATGTCAAGGAACTTCACCTTGGTCTGGAGGAGGGGGGTAGGGGAGAAGGCATGTCAAGGAACTTCACCTTGGTCTGGAGGAGGGGGGTAGGTTGTGTTAGATTAATTTGGATTTTAAGAATAATGACTAAAGAATTTAACCCCAAACACAGTATAAATGTTAGAATTATCATGTAGTGTCAACCCACTAACAGAAGGGGCGTTACTAACCATTCAAGGGGGAAGGCGGGAACTGTTTAAGAAAGGTGGGAGGAGCATAGTGCCTTTGTTTGTCAAGGGGTATAAAAACAGTATGTTTGTGTCTTTGGCCCGAGAGCTCTCGCCATGAATAAAAATACAGATAAGACTTGTGAGTTGTGGACCTTGAATCATTGATGATTAAAACCAGAGCCTTACAACCTCTGGTAATGATTCAAGCTTAGGGTGAATTAGAGATGAAAATTCACATGACAGTTTGGTCCTTCGAGCCGGATCTTAATACATCTTTATCGTTCTAGAGACACCGAAATCCGTGCAAGGCCGGGTGATCACATCCGTGGAAAATTGTCCTGGCCTTCCACGTTAAGGTTAATAAACAGGCCGGTGATTACTCTTTATGAACGATAAAGACGTTAACAAGTTTGAAAAAGCATTTTAATCCAGACTGCAAGGAAAAGGTCAGTAATTTTTATTCATGAATTTTGGTAAAATGAGTTGAACTTATTTACCAAAGAAGGTAATAATTATTACGACAGGGAGGGTCCACAATTGATCCTAGAGGTAAACAGCTATTACAAAAAAAAACTAGTCCGAAATGACATGGTAGTGAATTGCAATCACAAATGTAAACTAAGTTAATATTGTCATTGTACGAATTGCAATGTTCAGTATAAACAGGGAAATAATTATCATCGTATGATAGGGCTGTGTCGGGAGTTCATATATGCGACTGGGCATTTGCTAGAACTGTGCAAACAAGTTTGACGGATGATAAGGTCGTATGTGTGTGAGACTTAATCCCTCGGAGACGTGATCATTATTTCAGGGGTGGAGGAAAAAAAATAAGTCGTGTGGAAAAAATTGGGTAATTTACTCTTTTCCTGAAACCGGAGTTTTAAATAGAAACTCTGGGTTAGGGGTTAAATACCTTTAAAGGGTTAATTACAAAAGCACGAGGCGCACTAAGAGATTAGCTCCTACGAAAATAATTCGGGAGGGAATTATTTAAAAAACAAAAAGGGGGGGAGGGATTTCTTATTGTTCCACGATGGGAAAGACATCTTCTAAACAAGTCCGAGAATTAACGGGAGATGAAATATATATGTTAGGGAGGAATCGGAGAAATATGTTTTATGGGTCCATTTGGGAGAAGAGGTATGAATTTATTGGGCATCTCGAAGTAAAAAAGTTAGTGGGCAGATGCATATAAAATTAGATGAAAAAAAAAGCGAAAGGAGGGGCTGAAGACAGGGAGTGTTTTTTTAAGCCCGAACGTGCTTTAACGGGAACAAAGGAATATTTAACCATCATGACTGCAGGGGAAAAGGAATAGGACAGTCAATTTTTTTGGTTCAACGGGTAAAATGTTTGAAAAAATGATTCGTGTCAATTAAGAATTGGCTAAAAACACCACAAAGTGATTATTTGAGAGGTACCTATATAAATCCAACGATGTGGTCCTCTGTAGCTCAGCTGGTAGAGCACGGCGCTTGTAACGCCAAGGTAGTGGGTTCGATCCCCGGGACCACTAATAAAAAAAATAAAAAAATGTATGCACGCATGACTGTAAGTCGCTTTGGACGGAAGCGTCTGCTAAATGACATATTATTATGCGTGTGTATGCGCTTTCGCACTCAAACGTAGACGTACGTTATGAGAGAATATTTGCGTTTTTGGTCAGTTGGCAGACGCTCTAATCCGGAGCAACTTGAAGAGCCAATAGATGTTTGCATGGAACTATTCTGTTGTGTTGGGCATTTGAATGGCAGAATATGAAATATGTGTGTATGAGGAAATTCAACGGCGGGTATGAATGATAACCGGATACTACTTAGTATTTGGTTGGTTAAATGCTAAATAAAAGATTTGAGGCGTGGTTATGGGGGAACTAGGAAGACGCACTTATTCAAAAAGGAATGGGTGGAGAGAGAGTTTTTTTACGTGTATTAAAAGTTGCATTAGATAGCTTTAGTAATATTCTAGATATGTCTATGAAAATATGTTATAAGTACTAATGACATTATTTCCTAAGAAGGAAAATGTAGGGAAGTTTCCCGCGCCTCCTCCATAATGTAGGAAGGAGCAGGAGAGGGGGGGAGTGAGAGACAGGACATCGTTCAAATGGTAGGGATATCATTAAGTGTATGCTGATAAATAATATCAAGCGTTTGTTTTATTGATTGGGGCCGAATCAGAGAAAACTGTTAAAGATATTGAATAGCGAACTGAAAATGAAAGGCATAAAATACAGAATAATTGGACGATTTTAAAACGATAATTTATTTTGGTTAGGAAGCAAGTGGCATTGGCTGTTGTGCTGGGGGAATAGCGCCAGCCTGTGGTGGGTTCTGGATTTGTTATAAATAACTTTATATTTTAAACTAAAATGAATAGACTACAATTGGAACATCAGAAAAAGGACAATATAATTCGTAATAGTTATTATAATTATTATTGATAGTTATTGCAGTTATTATTATCCTGAGTGGCGCAGTGGTCTAAGGCACTGCATCGCAGGGCTAACTGTGCCACTAGAGATCCTGGTTCGGAACCAGGTTCTGTCGCAGCCGACAGCGACCGGGAGACTCATGGGCGGTGCATAATTGGCCCAGCGTCGTCCAGGGTAGGGGGGAAAATGGCCGGCAAGGATGGAGCTCAGTTGATAGATCATGGTGTTTGCAACGCCAGGGTTATGGGTTCGATTCCCACGGGGGGGAGGCCAGTAAAAAAAAATAAAGATAAAAATAATACAAATGTATTCACTAGGTTGCTCTGGATAGGAGCGTCTGCTGGGTGACTAGAATGTAAATGTATTATCATTGATTCAGTAATGATAGGAGGGAAGTAGCGATAAAGTAGAGGGTTGAGTTGAGGACAAGGAGAATGATTTGTGGCTCTGGTTGGCGGGAAAAAGGAGAGGCAGAGACATACTTAGAGAGACAGAGGAAGTTAGAGAGGGAGAGAATAAAAGGCTGAGAGACAGAGATAACAGTTTCTGGAGCTTGAAAAGCAGAGACTAACAGAGTAAGAAAAGGAACAGACAAGAGCAGAGTATTTAATGGCCACTAGGGGAAATAGCTGGGATCGGTAGAACTCCAGGATAGACAAGGACAGCAGATGTAGGACTAATTAAGGGGGTAGCTCCAGTACAAGTGATTCCTCGATTCGATAATAGACCATACCAAAAGCAATATACTATGGAACCAGAAGCAATAAAAGGGATAACACCTACATTTGAGCATTTATTTAAGGGAGAGGTGATAATTCCTGGAGATGAGGTACAATGAAACTCTCCAATTTTTCCTGTTAGAAAGGAGGCACCTAGCGCCGACTGGAGGATGGTCATGGACTTGCAGGGGGTTAATAGAAATATCATTGCTGAAATACATTGCTGAACCAATTGAAACCAGAGAACTCCTATTTTACAGTGATAGATTTAGCTAATGCTTTCTTTAGTATCCAAGTTCATCCGGATAGTCAGGGGTGGTTTGGCTTTACTTTTCAGGGAAGGAAATGGACTTAGGCTAGGATGCCTCAAGGCTACTCGGAAAGTCTTACAATCTTAGACCAGGCTATAACTAGGAATTTGGGAAAGTTTGAACATAGGGAAGGACGCAAATGTTAGTTTATGTAGATGATATTCTATTGGCTAATCCCATCCAGGAAGGATGTAAGAGGGATACAATCCAATTGTTAACTTTCCTGGCAGAACAGGGACACAAAGTGAGCAAAAAGAAACTTCAACTTTGGTAGAGGTCATTTACCTAGGACACTATAACACAGGAGGGGCGAATGTTAAACTCATCCAGGAAAACTGCTATATTTGAAGCGCCAAAACCGTTAAAACAAAAAACAAATGATGAGCTTATTAATAATGATAAAGTGCTGTAAAGTTTGCGTACTCCATTATGTACTGCATACGGGTAAATTAAGTGATCTTATCTATGAGAAGGCAATGGTAGCCCATGGTAAAGTAATTTGGAACTCTAAGGAGGCATACATACATCAGGGATGTTATCCAAATGGTAGAGAGTAACGAGGGATATGACATTGGTAGTGATTTAGAGATGATGAAGTTTTTTTGGTGGGCTATTAGATATAACTGGGTTAATCATGAACATAGAGATTTTTATTCTTTGTTGCTAGACAGAAGACTTAGGTGACTTAAAAAATAGACTTGTCATGTCCAACAATCAGTCTTCAGGTCAAGCCCGGGAGAGCCGGGGTAGAACAGAGGTTGAACTAAACATAAGTGTTTTTACAAGATAAGAGATTGTTTAATTGGATTACTAATTGATTCTGAACTGAATGAAAGTCGAATTTAGCCGCCATAAAGACAAATTAAGTGGGAGGAGCAATAAAGAAGCAAAAAAGAATATCAAAAATGAAAGGCATGGCAATTGGTTGATAAATAACCTAAGGGAATGTTTAGGAAGGTGGAAAAAATTGACACATAAGCAGAACTATGTGTCAAGAGGGGGGAAGAGGCTAATTGTATTAGATAATATACGAAGGAGAGGACAAAATACTTTAAAAAAAAACATTTTTTAGATAGTCTAAAAAGAGAATGCAGTCAGAAATTGTTACATTAATCTGAACATGTGTGAAGATAGTTTATTAACCACACCCGTATGTCAGAGGTTTTGTGCCCCACAGGTGAACTAAAGGAGAAGGTGACCCACTATCTAACCAGGTGACTGGTGAGCATCCAGTCACTAGAAGGAAAACTGGAAGCAGGCCTGTTGGGAAGGGCCCTATCAGGTTATGTTGGTAACCACCTTGGCCATTAGAATAGCAGAGAGAGGAACCTGGGTCCATGTTACCCACTGCAAGAAGGTAGGACCACATACAAGCACCGCTTAGCACATGCAGAGTTGACGAGCGGAACTGCGCCACAGGGTGCGGGGGTCATCTCTGTCAACGAAGATCTCCTACCCAGACCTATCATCACTGTAGTGTGTTCCTAGGGTGTGAGTATGGGGTGGTACCGAGCAGAAGGACTCAAGACAGGAGAGGGTTGTTTTTTTTTGAGAATATGGGTGACCCTGAGCTGCATCATAGTCTCGGCAATAGTCGTGGTAGGTCAAAATCCACCACCACCTCGCACCAATTACGCTATGGCCTTACCATTATTAAGAAATAAAGGGAAAGCGACCCGACATACTGACCATCAAGGGCGAGTGATCTACAAAATAGGAGTCAGAGAAGGGTGGGGCGTAAGATTCAAAATTATAATTAGGGATCTTATCAGAGCGGATAAGCAAGCAACATGGGATTATAAGATCCCGTTGTATTTATGTTCAGCCCCCTCAGCGGATTGTTCCTGGGCTCAGGTATTTAGACATACTGGGGGAAGGAGATATGAGACGGGGGGGGGCTGGACGTCCAGATGGAGGATAAGAAGGTATAACGACATCCCCACGGAGATGGTAGTAACGATAGTAAAGGTCACTAAAGAGGACATGAAAATAACTTACTGGGCTTGCGCGGACGTATACGGACGGGATACTTGTCTAAGATTATATTTAATGGAGTCAAAAGAGATAGAGGGAGCAGGTACTGGCATTAATCCATTAATGACAATAGACCGAGTAAATCAGTCAAGGGATGACGGAGTCAATTTGACTAACCCGTCCACAATGAAAGATTTTCTCCTCCAGGAATGGAACAATGGGGAAGTGGAGGGGGTCCCTGATGAGAATCTCTGGTTAAAGTGGATGAAATACACCGCTAGGGCCTTGGGGGAGACCAATTGTTATGCATGCTCCATTGGGCGACCGACAATGTTGACCGCCCCAATGCCAAAGGCAATGTTTCACTGTGTATTATACCTGTGGTCCAATCAAAAAGAGCCAAATTGCACAGGGATTGGGCTGGCAAAATTGACATACTGGGCCAGCCCACCTAGATTCACTTTAACTCCTGGCGAATACCAGTGTTACATACATAGAAATGGCACCCGTAACTTGGGTGATTTTGATGGCTGTAAGGAGATAATTAATGTGACTGATTTAGATAAGGAAGGGAGGAAAAAAAATTAGGAGCCTAACCATCCCTCTGACTGATGTGTGGTGGGCATGCACTAACAAAGGGAGCATTCGGCAGACATTACCAGAGGGATGGGTGGGTACTTGTGCACCAGTATTGTTGGTCCAACCTGTAAGAATTGGTCATCAAAGACCAGTGACAGGAAGAATAATTAGGAGAAAAAGAAATATAAATCAGGAAGGAAATAGCCCAATTTGGATAGATGGTATAGGCATCCCCAGGGGTGTTCCAGACGAATACAAAGCTATGAATCAAATATGGGAGAGTTTTACTACAACATTTTTCTGGTGGGTGACAATAAACAAAAATATGGATTGGATAAATTATATCTATTACGACCAACAACGATTTATTGACCAGACTAGAGATGCAGTAAAGGGGATCTCTGAGCGATTATCCGCCATCCCGCTCATAACTTAGTAGAGGTTGGTTCTAGATCAGGCAGAAAGGGCCGGTGTCTATAGAAAGATAAGCCATTGTTGCATATTTATCCCTAACAACACCACAATGGATGGGACAGTCACCAGAGCTCTTACAGAATTAACTGCACTAAGTGAAGGATGAACTGAACTCAGAAGTTAGTACATTGTGGATAGATGGTTTGATGAAATATTTGGTAAATGGAAAACCCTAGCAGCCACCATTTTAGGAGCGGTCAGTGTTTGTATGGGTATTCTTGTATTATGTGGTTGTTGTCTTGTTCCCTGTGTCCGAGGATTGGTGAGTCAGGCGTTGGTGAAATGCAGTATCTAAACAATGATGAGAGATGGACTGACTCCAGACTCTGACCAGGGGAATGTGAAAAACGATCCTCCAGGCTTGGTGGATGACGAGGATTTGGACCCTGAAAGACCGCAATTGGATGAAATGTTTATTAGTTCTGATGTGATCTCTGAGATTAATCATGCTTGTAAAATACATTTATCCTGAATGTGGGAATATTTAGTCAAAGGGGTGGATTGTTAGATTAATTTGGATTTTAAGAATAATGACTAAAGAATTTCACCCCAAACACAGTATAAATGTTAGAATTATCATGTAGTGTCAACCCACTAACAGAAGGGGCGTTACTAACCATTCAAGGGGGAAGGCGGGAACTGTTTAAGAAAGGTGGGAGGAGCATAGTGCCTTTGTTTGTCAAGGGGTATAAAAACAGTATGTTTGTGTCTTTGGCCCGAGAGCTCTCGCCATGAATAAAAATACAGATAAGACTTGTGAGTTGTGGACCTTGAATCATTGATGATTAAAACCAGAGCCTTACAACCTCTGGTAATGATTCAAGCTTAGGGTGAATTAGAGATGAAAATTCACATGATAGTTGAGAAGGCATGTCAAGGTTTTTTTCATACTCATGTTCAAAGGAAGACATGGTGCAGTAAGAGTGTCTGTGCCTTCAGAAAGTTTTCACACCCGTTGACTTTTTCCACATGTTGTGTTACAGCCTGAATTTAAAATGGATTAAATAGAGTAGTTTTTTTAATCACTGGCTAGAATTGTTATTTATTTATAAAAAGCTGAAATGTCTTGTCAATAAGTATTCAACCTCTTTGTTATGGCAAGCCTAAATTAGTTCAGGAGTAAAAATGTGCTTAACAAGGTCTTCCATCTTTTTAGGTAGAAAACGTGAAGACTGGCTATGGTCATCAGCGAGGAGCTGAGAGATAAATGATATGGATTTCATGTCTCATTGACAATTCTAGCAAGCACTGGTTATGCAACAAACCCACTGAACCACTTCCTCACAAGCTACAAGTGCTGATGCACTACAACCTCTGGAGCAACACTCAATCCACTCCTGAGATGGAGACTTATCCCGTCCACCCATTCATTTAATTCTGACAGGTATCACGAGATTATTTATTTGAAGAGACATTGTGAAGTACACACATTGTAGTTGACTTATAGAAAATCAGTACTTGATTTAACAGAAGGCTATTCTGGTGATGGTTAAATAGCTGGAGTAAAATGTAACAGTCCTATAGTATTTCTTACAGTATACTGCATGTAGAGCTATAGAATGTTTTTGAAAAAGCTGTGCATAAGGTTAAGGCATATTGGCTTGCAAAATGTCAAGTATTTTTAAGGCTCATGATTATATATACCCGTCCGGCTCAGTTGGTAGAGCATTGCACTTGCAATGCCAGGGATGTGGATTCGATTCCCATGGGGGACCAGTACAAATGAAAATGTATGCACTTGCTACTGTAAGTCGCTCTGGATAAGAGCGTCTGCTAAATGACTAAAATGTAAATGTAAGAAGTTGCACTACCTCATCTCTGTACCCCACAATTATCTGTAAGGTCCTCAGTCGAGCAGTGAATTTCAAACACAGATTCAAACACAAAAACTAGGGAGGTTTTCCAATGCCTCACAAAGAAGGGCAGATGAGTAGGTAGATGGGTAAAAATAAAAAAGCAGACACTGAATATCCCTTTCAACATGGTGAAGTTATTCATTGCACTTTGGATGATGTGTTAATACACCCATTCACTACAAAGACACAGGCGTCCTTCCCAACTCAGTTGCCGGAGAGGAAGGAAACTGCTCAGGGATTTTACCATGAGGCCAATGGTGACTTTAAAATCGCTACAGAGTTTAATGGCGTGATGGGAGGGTATTAAATTATCTTGCCCACATTACCCCGGTGGGAGGAGTTTGCCTTGGCTGAAAAGTGGCCGGGATGCCTCTGGGGCATGAGCCAGGTACCCCTTTAAAAGCAGATGAAATTGACTCAAAACAAAGTGATCTTGGTCAAGCATGCAGAGTAATGATTTAGGATTCTGAGTTTTCATATGCATAGGCCTAAGTGTTTGGTCTTGATAAAATCACCATATGTGCTTCAGCTGCCTTCCAAGTGTTTGAAAATTCAAACATTTTATGGAAAAACATGCTGTAGGCCTATGTTCATGAAATATGCACCATGCTGCCTTGTTGACAATATGATCCGGCATTTGAAATGGGCGTTCAGTCTAATCTAACTCCCTGAATATCCAGCAGGTGCGAGCGTTTAGTAATTAGAAAAAAGTCCGGAACTAAGGATATTTATAGGGACGTGACCGACAGTCTGTACTTCCTTTCTACTGAGTCCACAAACAATCCGCGGTGGTGAGTATGCCTAGGCCACGGGTGTTATGGCAATTTGTTGCCCAATCTTATACCTATAACAACAGGTCGGCGATTAACTTTTAAGAAGTTAGTGCCTAACATTTCTACTTGCATCTGGTCTTTTACAGGCTATACCAAATGCAATCCAAAAGGGTTTAGCAACAGAATTGCTTATGTATGTGCACGCTAGACAAACATCTGCAATCTGTGTTTGGCGCCCAGTTTCTAGACCGATATATAAGTAAAACAATAACCTAAATGCAATTGAGCCTTTTTTACCGACCTGTGTCTACAGCCTGGTCTCATGGACTAGATGTAACATAGTAAATGTAAGTCCGGGACATTGAAATGTAGTATGTTATGTTTGGTACTGTTACATAAGACCGACCGTTACTTAAGCCAAAACCAAAATAGTTAATGTTTGGGGTGGGTGTATAACGCTGACGACTTTAACATTTTGGTTAATAAGCAACTTCAACTACTACTACTGTTTAGCTACTTTGGACATGCTTAGCTTCTTGTCTAACCTTAACCCCTAATGCTTAGCTAACATTATCTAGCTGACGTTGGCCACAACAAATTGGAATTTGTAAGATGTTGTACATTAGGCAAGTTTGTAACATATCGTACGACTTGTAATTTGTGACATACCATACGAAATGGATGACTGACATCCACAAATGTAATACATACCATACGAAATGTAACATACTTAATGGAGAGTCTCGGGTTTACATACAGAATAATACAAAAGGCTCTGAGACCAGGTTGGTGCCTGTTTGGGGATGCTTCTGCCTGTATATCAGTGGATGGACAGTTCTGATAAGGAATGGATGGTTTGCATCCCCCAGGAAATAATTTCAGATGTTAAGTACCACCTCCCCTGGTAGATTTTTATTTTATTAGCTAACCAATTTCCTAACCTTAACCTAATTCTCTTTACCTTATAGTTAAAGTCAATTGACAATCTGTATCCCAGCTAGACAACCTCTAGGCAGTGCAGTAGGGAGGTCTTCCCAGTAGGAATACAGAGTCATAACTGACTTGGTTTATTTGTCTTCTTTAGTCATGGTTCTTCCTGGGCTTCAGGTTTGGAGATGGATACTCTTTGCCTGCATTCACTGGATTTGTGTCTGTCAAGAAACTGCAGGACCGTAAGTAAATCTGCAGTCACAGAAGTTAGAAATTAGTTATCACACTTAAGTCTCTCGTCTTGGTTTAACACTCTCTCTCTGTTGGAGCAGATTTAGAGCAATTTTTCGTTGACCTTTTCTGCAGATCTTTATCTCCACAGTATTTTTCACCTAGGTTTGTGTTTAGAGGTATCATCTCATTAGGTACTGATTTTCCTGTGTTCTCTGTAGGGTTTATATGGTAGCCATTCCTGCAGTGATCCAGGCAGGCTCAGAGGCCAAGCTTTGTGCCAGCCTTCTGCAGCCCAACGAGACCCTGGTCATGACCATATCTCTGATGGTCGACGGGCAGAACAAAATACTTCTCCACAAGAGTTCTGACCAAGAGTTTCATCGCTGCTTCCAGTTTCAGGTCAGCCCAGCACTGGTGGACATCCACAACCATTCCAATAAGAGTGGACTGGACTTCTCAGCTTTGAATCTCTTAGTTTCTTGGTGCAACGCCAGCTTATTTTATGGGAAATATCAATGTGGTGGCCTACCAGAACTTTTCTGGGATTCAGGCTCAAATTTGTACCAGGTTTTGATTGAATGCTACTATATACTATCTAGACAATTGATATATGACACTTCTCCAAAGCAACTTCCAATAAGGGGAGTGCATAATGTGATCCCTGCAGGAGCTAAACGCTCTACCTTGAAGTTGCTAGTGGCACTCTCTTACCAACTGGGCCACATGGCACCACATCTTAATGTCCTATGTTGTTGGTCCATTAGTTCACCAGTGTTGCGCTCTTCCTCCCTGACAGGCCCCTCATGTGAAGAGTGACAAAGTGCAAAACTTCAAGGTGGAGGTTCGAGGTGACACGTTTCTATCAACAGAGGAGAGGAAGGTCATGATCAAACCCTACCGCCCCATGACATTCATCCAAACGGACAAACCAATCTACAACCCAGGACAAACAGGTGATGTTAGAGCCAGTACACCTTTAGTCTGGTTGCTAAGAAACAGGACAATTAGGTGATTGGAGTTCCAAAACATTTTGGGCCCCAGACCCCATTTTGATATCAACTTTCCATGACCCCACCATGTTCCCTTTCTTTATTTGGGGCTATGACAGTATATTACAATCTGAAGGAAGTATGGTTTGAAGTGATTGGAAGGTATTGGGAACTTCAGAAGATCATCAGGCAATAGTTGTATGATCTTCTGTGTAGAAAAGAACACATCATTGTTAATGATCTTCCCCCAGTCTGATTTGGGGCCTGGTCCTGTCCACTCTGTTCTAACAAGTCATGCGTGGCTTATGAACATTGGAGAGGGAAACGGACGCCTGAAAAGCTTCATTCAGGAATGGGGTGCAGATACAGGAAAAAACCCACTGTGGGGTCACTCAGGATATGTACACTGGAACGGAGTTTGAACCGACATGCCACATGTTACGAGATGTTCCTCTCATGGACATAATTGGATAGTGTAAATATATTCAGAACTCGCAGTGCAGTTTTCCTTCATCTGCAATTGATTGAATTGGGGCCTTAGTACCAACAGTGTAAAATATTATCCAGAGTAGCTGTGACAAGTTCTGCTTACTTCACCAGTTTCCCTGGTTTTCCAGAAATGCCGGGTGAAAGATTCCTGGAATCAGGATGGGAATCCTCCAACCAGGATTTCTGGAAACCTTGGAATTTTCAGTTGTCCGACATGATGCTTCTAAAATTCTCATTTTCTTGTCTTCGGCTTTTTACAGTGCATTTTAGAGTCGTCACCTTGGATACCAATTTTAGCCCTGTCAATCAGCTGGTGAGTGTTGCAAATGTAATATTGAAAACAGTCCTTCAGATCGGTGTCTACTATTTCAAACCAAAATACGGATACAGAAGTATCACAACTGATGGGCATAGCAATCAAGTATTATGTAACACAAGGTACAGCAATCAACCAGTCAGGACATGGGGTTTCCATTCATATAGGTCAGATTGGAATGTATGGGATCATCTTTTCCTGAGACTGAATTCATGTACTAAATTGACATTAGTCCCACTAAGCCAATCACCTGTCTAGTTCCTATAGTTGTAGACCGTTATGCTCCTCTGATGTTTTGGAGTTATTCATGAACCATGAACCATCTCTTGTCTTTGCCCTTCACAGTACAACATTGTGGAACTTGAGGTAAGACCCTTACAAGTCTAACTTTATGATGACTGTCACTGTAAATACTGCAACATTAGGACTCCACCCGCTAGCTAGGGCGTCATTAATTTCCACCTACTGTAGAAGTTAGCTAAATACTTCCAATCAGCTTTGTGTGTGTTCTGGGCCCCCTTCAGTAGGCCAATGTTGCAGATGGAAATGTCATGAAAAGAGCTGACTCCTGTATACTGTTATCTTGTTCTATGAACCAACAGGATGTAAATCAGAACAGGATTGGACAGTGGCTCAACACTACATCCAGTGGCAACATTTTGCAGCTTTCTCACCCCCTGAACTCTGAAGCACCTGTAGGATCCTATGCCATTGTAGTGTGGATTGGTCAAGACAAAATATACCAGAACTTCAAGGTAGAAAAGTATGGTAGGTTGAGCTTTTTTCTTTTACCTGTCATGCTAGGTAATGTTATGGCTCTGGCAGTTGAATCAATGCATCACAATCCTGGAACATTCTAGAGTTGACTGCTGTTCTTTTATCTGTAGTTCTGCCAAAGTTTGAGATCAAAATGAACCTCACCGACGAGATCAGCATTGTTCAAGAAGAGTATGAAGTGGAAGTGTGTGCCAAGTGAGTAAACGCTAACGGAGATTTCAATGCACTGTAGTTACAAGGTGATGTGTAACTCCACTAAATGGAATGATCTAATAATCGCATTGTGCTAATGCAGACCTGGGTTCTAATAAGTAATTGTAATACTTTGAAATGTGAAAGATTTTAAGTATTTGGTTATTCTTTCTTTGAAAATAAAAGTAATTGAAGGTATTTGGATAAACACTTGGAAAGTATTGGCATGTATTTGAAAATAATATTATATTAATAATGATTTAAAATACAAATACTTCAATATGCATGTAAGCTACTTGAACCCAGGTCTTCACTAATGACACATGCTAATTGAAGACCTACAATGCTACTGCTCAATGTCCTGAACTGCTGCTATTAATCCCTGACACTTCAAACGTTTGCTACAGTGGCATTTACATGAACAGCTGGTTCTGTATTCATAACGCATCCCAGATTGGGATTGCTGCTCTAGGATCCGGTCCCCCCCATGACATGTGACCTTGTTCATTATGATCCTAAAGTTCAAACTGATCCCTTTCTGAGAGTCTTTATGAATGTGGGTCCAGATTTGTTGAACACTTGACTTAAGCCTACAGGTATGCACAAACCTTTGTCTCGTATTCGGTTTTTAATATGGTGATTGTCGACGTAGGAAATTGTTTGATTATTTTGTCCTATGAATTGAAATCAGGTACACGTATGGACAGCCTGTACCTGGTAAAGCAGGGTTAAAGTTGTGCCGACTCTTGGGGGACAATGTAGTGATACCGATAACAATTGATGAGAAACATCCACAAGGAGTTCCTGATTACACACCTCCCTGCCACAAAGAGTCAATAGAGGTCTGTATGCTGTCATAAAACGATCATTAGTAGGACTGTTTATACCAACATATTACATTTGAATTTATTTAACTTGGATCTTAATGTTTGATTGAATTAATTTAAATCTGTTCTCAGTGTGTTTGGTTCTGCTTGCTGTTCCCAGATGGACCTAACTGGCTGTGCGTCCTATGTCTTCAACATGGCAATTTTCACAAAGAATTTAGGAGAGAAATTGCTGGGAGACGTGTTTAGTTTCCATGCAGAAGTACAGGAGGAGGGGACAGGTTAGTATTATCACAATCATTGGTAACATTGCTGTCAAATGATGTGTTTTATTGAGTAAATGACATGAATTAACTAGTGCATGTTTCATTAGATCAGGGTTTCCCAAACTCTGTCCTGGGGCCCACCCTGGGTGCACGTTTTGGTTTTTGCCCTAGCACTACACAGCTGACTCAAATAACCAACTCATCATGACGCTTTGATTATTTGAATCAGCTGTAGTGCTATGGCAAAAAACCTAAACCTGCACCCACGGGGGACCCGGGACGGAGTTGGAGGAACTCTGCGTTAGATCATGAAGATTGGCAAGAATGAGCTGTTTGACCTTTGGTGCTACAGCGTTGTTTTATAGAATGCTGTTTTATTGTCGTCTGTTTATAATATCCTGCTGTACTGACATTCAGTTTCTGCGTTTTGAACTGCCATTGTGCATTGTGTTGGCTCTGGTAATTGTGAAATATACCATCCTATTATTTATTTTCCTTTGACAGGTATTACACGGTCAGAGGAAAAACGCATAGCGCTCTCCTATGTGATTGGAGAACTCTCATTTGTCGACACGCCCCAAATCTATGAGCATGGATCAATTATTGAGGGCAAGGTAAGTCCAAATACAGTGTTTCTGTTGCATTGTGGACGCCATTTGTTCTTTGCCCTGCTTGCTGAACTACCAGTATGTGTTAGTTAATGACATGTAGCGTCACTTCATTCATACAACTCTCCCCTTTTCCTCAGATATATGCTGTTCACTTCAACCACACACCCATCTCTGACATGTTAGTCTACCTGTTGGAGGAGAAGGGCTGGTCCTCATATCTACAACTACAGAACCTAACCACGGACAGTCGTGGTATTGCCAGGTTCTCCCTAAACACAACCAGTATGCCCAAAGAGAATATTAACCTCATAGTAAGTATGATTCCTTCTAGGTTTTGACAGCCTCTTTATGCTCAAGACCAACTCAGCCCTTGATCCTACGCCAGCGTTTACCTAACTGTCCTGGGGACCCCAAGGGGTGCATGTTTTGAATTTTGCCATAGCACTACACGGCTGATTTCAAATAACGGACTCTTTAACAAGATTTGATTAATTAGAATTAGCTGTGTAGTGCTAGGGCAAAAAACAAAATGTGCACCGCTTGGGGTCCCCAGGACAGAGTTGGGGGAAACGCTACCCTAAGGCCTATCATGGTCTTGTGGGGATCTGAGAAGATTGAATTGGTAATGTTAGCATGGTGGAACTTCCACCAAGCCTATCAGAGGGTAAGGTGGATCTGTTACCATATTGCTTACATCTGTCCTCCCCTCATATCACCACTGTATGTAGAACATCGGGTCTAGGGGTTGATTTAGGATTGGTCCTTTAGACTCCTCTTGTTCCTTTACAGGTAAGTGACACCCCACAAGTGGAGTACCGAGGATACAGGGTCCCCTATTTCAACAGAGGGCGTCACGTCCTCTCCCTGATCCAGCCCGCTGCCCCTGACAGTAAACCCTCCAGCTCCCTGGCTATTCAGAAGATGGAGAAACCACTGGCATGTGGGGAGGAAGTGTCAATCACCATCCACTATGCCATCGTAGGGGAGACCGTCCCAAAGGGCTCTGTGGATGTCCTCTACCTGGTGAGTAGAACCCAGGAACTAGTTGACAACTTCCAAACCCAGGGTGGCTCCCAAATGGAACCATATTTCCTAGTTGCACTACTTTTGACCAGGATCATTTCAGACATTGCCCAAGCCTCGCACTTTTCAAAAGGATGTTCCTATACAACACAAACTCCTAATCATCCAGCCTAAACCTTAGTATTAGCCACCTCGATAACATAAGCCACACCAAATTGGACTTCGTAACATATCATACATCTCGTAACCTATACGAAATGGATGGACATCCACATAACATCATACTAATTGCTGTGTCCTGGATTTGTTTACCACGTCTACCCCTTGAGTCCAGGTTGCATCATCTCCTTTCTGAGTTGATGACCACTGTTTCCCCCTTTCTCTCCAGGCCTTATCCAGAGGGGTGATAGTTCAGCATGGACACAAGAACGTTACTGTGCAGCAGGACAGTCCTGGTGAGTGAGGTTCATTAAGTGATTCTGAACGTTCTGGAAGGCGCTTGATGGCAGTGTGACCTGCTCTTGCGTTGCAGTAGCTGAGGGTGAAGTCACCTTGAAGTTGGCAGTGGTTCCAGAGATGGCGCCGGTGGTTCAGCTCCTGGTGTACAGTATGCTACCCAGTGAGACTGTCATCGCCCACAGCATGAACTTCCCCACTGAGAAATGCTTCAGGAACAAGGTGTGCACAGCACAAACATTGTTCTCATTTTATGTTGGGTATGAAGTGTCAATTATTTCCATGCACATAGATACTGTATCATACCTGCAGTAAAAGTGTATAATGTGTATGCCAGGTGTTGGTGGAGTTCTCCCCCTCCAATGCGGTCCCAGGGGAGGAGAACACCCTGCATCTCTCTGCCCAGCCCGGTTCCCTCTGTGGCCTCAGCGCTGTGGACCAGAGTGTTGGCATCATGGAGCCAGGGAAGAGGCTGGATGCTGATAAGGTAACAGAGCTCACTGACGTGAACAACAGTCCTACCACCATAGCGACTGTTTTGGTGGTGCTGGGAATACAACCAGCCTCAGGGGAAGAACCATTGACCACAGCAGACATGGAATGGGTCTGTTCACTGTTGGTCATTTGGTGTGCTTTTATCGAAGGTAATGGGACTCATTCTCTGGCTTGAGGCCCTCTTTCTATTGACTGGAAATCACCTCACTATTGTTACATAATGAGGTAATATTCTGGGTTGTGTTCATCAGGACAATTTTCTAGACGTTTGGCAATGGGAAACAAAATGGAGGTTCTTCTTAGTCAAGTAGTCCCTCCCTGTTTCAGTCTGTTCTGTTTGGTCCCCAAGAATGTCATTTCACTCCTTCCCATATTGTCCCATTCCAGATATTTGATTTGTTACCAGTCAAGGAGACAACCTATATTCCCTACGAGCTTGAAGATTCAGTAGCATGTTTCCGTGTAAGACCAAGGAGATCCATAATGCCTTACCCAGATGGAACGTCTGCGGAGACAAATGATCCTTATGCAGTTTTTCAGGTAAATACTTCTGCCCTGTTCTCAACTTTTGAAGCCTCTTTATTGCTCTGGGAAGAATCAGCCACCATACCGTTACGATGTGTTCAACTTACAGGTTACATTGCTAAAATAGCCTGAGGCTAAAACACATGTACAGTGACAAATACAACTTTTTAAATAATTTGATGGCATTTTCTAGGCACTGGGACTGAAGCTGGCGACTAATCTGGATATAAGAATACCTTCCTGCCTCAGTTACCAGGGGAACCAGTACTATCGCTCCTATGGTGAGATGTCCTAACCAACCCTTATTCTCATTGCTAGAAGTCTTCAATGAATCATGGGAAATGGATTACTTTTGTTCTAACACAGCCTGGTTAAAGTGGTCAGAACGCTGCATGCGCTCACTGTTGAGCAAAGCATTCAGTCCATTTTAACTTGAGAATAATGTGCATGATTTGTGTTAGTAGCTTACAGACTTATGGCCGGGCCTGGATCAGCGGGTCCTAAACTTGAAATGGCTACAGCTGGTGGAGTTGCCCCAACACCTCCGCCACCCATACAGACGGTCCGTACATTCTTCCCTGAGACATGGATTTGGGATCTTGTGGAAGTTGGGTAAGTGCTCTGCACAGTGAGGCTAGCCTTGGGTGAAAACCCTCTTAGCTAGATTAGGAACCTGAACCTCTTTAAACTGTAGTACAGAGTAGGCCAGGTTTCTCTTAGGAAAGAGCTCCTTTTACCTCAATGGGTCTCCCTGGTTAGATAAAGCTTAAATGCATTCGAAACGGTGTTCAAATAATTGGTACAGTCCTACTCCACTCTCTGTTGGTGACTTTCTGTTTAAACTCTAACCTCTGTATTCCAGGGAGTCTGGATCAGCAGACGTCCCCCTGACAGTCCCAGACACCATCACCACCTGGGAGACTGAGGTCTTCTGCCTGGCCCCCAGTGGCTTTGGTCTGGCTCCTCTGGTGGAGCTGACGGTCTTCCAGCCGTTTTTCCTGGAGCTCACCCTGCCCTACTCAGTCATCCGGGGAGAGCACTTTGAGCTGAAGGCCACTGTGTTCAACTACCTCTCCAAGTGCGTCATGGTACGGCACTGCACCAGGATCGTATTTTGTTTTTGTCAGACCATGTTATCTTACAAAGTGTTCCTCTTCGGCAGGTTTCTGTGACTCCGGCTCTCTCCTCAGACTACACTCTCACACCCTTGAATGACGTCCACTACTCCTCATGCTTGTGTGCCAATGGACGAAAGACCTTCAGTTGGACAATGGCACCCTCTGTCCTGGGTAAGTCTCCAGTCAACTGTTCAAACAGCAGAATGGATGTCAACCTGAGTTGTGTACTGTCACTGTGTTGGATGTTGTGTAACCTGTGTCTGCCAATGTGTGTAGGGGTTTTGAACGTGTCCGTTAGTGCAGCGGCTGTCCATTCCCACACTGCGTGTGACCATGAGATTGTGAACGTACCGGAGAGAGGACGCGTTGACACAGTCACACGGAGCCTGCTGGTGACGGTATGTAGTTTGCTGCTGGGAACTAACTGTTAGGTTGCACAGATTGTCTAGTGTAACTGCCTCTGAAAAGAATCCCTCTCCTGTCCTCCAGGCTGAGGGAACAGAGAAGACCGACACCTACAACTGGTTGCTGTGTCCAACTGGTCAGTAATGAATGAATGTTCACGGTTGTTCGACGTGCTCTTCGCCATTCATCTTATCATCTTTGTGTCCACAGGAGAAGCTCTGACAGAGGAGGTGGAACTGCAACTCCCCCAGAATGTGGTGGATGGATCTGATAGAATTTCCCTCACCGTTCTGGGTAAAATAAACTATGGTTTGTTTAGAGGTGTAGTGGTGGGAAGACAACCCTTCTGCGGTGATAATGCTGCTGTTTGCTGAAGAGGACCGTCTTACAGAAGTCCCTTGTTTCTCTGTAGGGGACATCCTGGGTCGGGCCCTCAACAACCTGGATGGACTGTTGCAGATGCCGTATGGGTGTGGAGAGCAGAATATGGCCCTCCTCTCCCCCAATATCTACATCCTGGAGTACCTGAGGAACACAGGGCAGCTCACCCCAGCCATCCTAGACAAGGCCACCAAGTTCCTCACTAGTGGTAGGAGTGTCCCTTTGAATCTGGCTAATATTTATTATAGACAAACTTACTGAAACAGGGCTGGATTTGTCCAGTAAGAGGTTTCTCCAGTGTGCCCTAATGACTAGGACCCTGTTGTCATGTAAATGATGGAGCTACAGTACAGATGACATCACTGACCCAACACATGGAGGGACTTCCACATGGTTTCTCACTGAAATCATTTGATCGTAGAATATTGACACTCTGTCCCAAATGGCAGCCTATTGCTTACATAGTGCACTATTTTCCTGTCTCAAGTAGTTCACTATATAGGGCAGGACTCAACCCTGTTCCTGGAGAGATACTGTCCTGTAAGGCTTCCCTCAACCCTACTCTAACTGACCTTTTTTAAATAATTAGCTGGTTGATGAGTTGAATGGGGTTAATTACAACTTGGGTTGGAGTGAAAACCTACAGGAGGGTATCTCTCTAGGAACAGGGTTGAAGAGCCCTGATATGGAGAGCCATTTGGGGCACAAACCCAGTGACTATAAAAACCACTTGGTCACTGTTCACTCTAAAAACCCACCGACAGGTTACCAAAGGCAGCTGAACTACAAGACTGCTGACGGTGCATACAGCACGTTTGGACAAGGCTTGGGGAATACTTGGTGAGTACTTGGCTTGTAAACAACTGTCTGTTTCAATGAAGTAGTGGCCAATCAAATGGCATCGTCTCTGGCAGGGAGACCATGGCTATGTAATGTGAAGCTCTAAGTCACTTTTATGACCATCTTATGTGGATATTATGACTGCTTTTAAATCAAGTTCTTTCTTCAGGCTGACTGCTTTTGTCTTGAGATCCTTTGGCAAAGCACGGTCTTTCATCTATATTGACCCGGCAAAAATGGAGCAATCCAAGACTTGGTTGGAAAGTCAACAAGGCAAACATGGCTGTTTCAGAATTTTGGGGAAACTCTTTAACAACAGAATGAAGGTATTTATATTGCTAATAAACTGAACGATGTTAGACGTAGTCTGTTTCGGCAGACCAGTCATAAAGTTTGATTTCAACAATTGTATCAGGCTAGATACAGTTAGTATTTTGACATTGTTTTATAGGGTGGCGTGACGGATGAAGTCACACTGACTGCTTACGTCACTGCTTCAATGCTGGAGCTCGACATGTCAGTGTCGGTAAGTAACCTCACTCCATATAAACATTGATTCTCACTCCAGCAACATTGTTACAGGCTACTAATTTAGCTTCCTGTATGAAGTCTGTATACATCTTACAGATTATACAATGTAGTGAGTTACAGGGGAATTGTTATTTCTTTGAAAGTAGCCTATGAAATGACAAAGAATGGGCTGTACCATGAACACATCTGAATGGTATAGTTCTGCTACTATTGATATTAGACTCAATATGCTACTATGAAGTGTCTCAATGTGCTGCTGTTATTCTGTGCTCCAGCATCCTGTTGTGGACCGCAGCTTGTCTTGCCTGAAGAACTCGACCAGTGATTTGTCCAACACCTACACTACTGCTCTGCTGGCCTACACCTTCGCCCTGGCAGGGGACATGGAGACACGGGCCCAGCTTCTGCAGCACCTCAACACCATCTCATTACAAGAGGGTGAGCTATATCCTGGTCCAAGATCTGTTAGTGCTGCCTTGATTGAGCTTGCCTGGACAATGGATTACTCCTAAAAGTGCAAACCCTCGGCCCGTCTAGCACTCCAGATAGGCCCAATCAAACGGCCAGTAAAAGTGTTTTTAAGAACAAAAATACACTTTGAACTGACTGTCAGTTGTTTTGGGCATAAAATGAATTGGGGAGGTCAGAACTTTGTATTATGCTGAATAAGCAGTCCTTATTCTGACTTGTGCGCTCTCCTCGGCCCTCAGGGGGTCTCCTGCACTGGTCCCAGTCCTCCTCAGAGACCTCACCATCCCTTGAGGTGGAGACCAGCGCCTACGTTCTACTGGCGTCCCTCAGTGCCTCTCCTCTGTCTACCTCTGACCTGGGCTACGCTTCCCGCATCGTCAGGTGGCTGGTGAGGCAGCAGAACGCCTACGGAGGCTTCTCCTCCACACAGGTAGACTTCCCAAACACATTGGTCTGAAATGGCACCCTGTGCTGTGCACTAGTAGAGACATTATTACTTTGACTTCTATCAGACCACAGGCATGTGCTCTTCATGTCCAGCCTGGTGAGGCTAACTTCCACTGATACAGAGCCATGGAATTGGGAAATGGTCACTTTAGGAACTGTTCAATGTAAAAATCAACCCTTTCTGTAAAATGGGCTCTTTAATTTTGAAGTGATTTTTCCCTGTGGTCTGTTTAGGACACGGTGGTGGCCCTCCAGGCCCTGGCTCTCTACTCCACCAGGGTGTTCAGTAGAGGAGGAGCCAGCACAGTGACAGTACAGTCTCCCAGTGGGCATCAGTACCTCTTCTATGTGAACCAAAACAACAAGCTTCTGTACCAGGAGAGGGCGCTGCAGGACACAGAAGGGAAGTACAGCATTGAAGTGAAGGGCAGCGCTTGTGCCTCAGTGCAGGTCAGTGAATACACATCTCTCCTCCCAGTCCTGTGGCGGAAGATGTGCTTTAATATACATTATTGGGAAGGTCAAACCTATAAGAAGCTTCTTCTGGCTTGATTTTTAGTTCATTAAATATGTGTTTATTCTAGCTTATAAAATGTTTGTTTTTGGACAGGATGGTTTCCCTGACTTCCTCTTCTCTGTCCCAGGTGGCGCTCCACTACAACATCCCTACTCCTACCAAAAGCACAACGCTCAGTATCCAGGTGACTCCAGAGGTAGACTGCAACAGCAAGTCTTTGCGACCCAGAGTCACGCTGAAACTCCAGTCTCAGTAAGAATGAAGGACCCGTTTTGTCTTCACAGCATTCTTTTAAATGTTGACAGTTCAGTGTTATTTTGGAGCGTGTCTTACAGAATGGATTTGACCCAAATGAATTGTTATTGACCTTCCAATCCAACTTTATCAATAATCTCTTTGTTTTCACAGATATCATGGAAAGGAGCTGACCACCAATATGATTATAGTGGATTTGAAAATGCTCTCTGGGTTTTCCCCAGATCCAGACTCTTTGGGGAGGGTGAGTTTTTGTGACCTTTATCCATGGAGGTCTTGCCTCATCTGTGACCCTTTCTAACACGGACTGTTTTTGTCCATGCAATATGAATGGCTTGTCTTCACAGCTGAGGGGTTCAAGTCAAGTGGATCGTGTTGATACCAAAGATGACCATGTGTTAACGTACTTGACAGAGGTGAGGTGAAAACCACCCATCAGTTTGAAATGGTCCACATAGCACTCTGCAATAATATAATGGGTGTTATTTCAAAATAATATATATAGATGTACTTGTGGTGACATGTCAGCAAAGCTGAAATGTAACTTCTGCTTAGATCATTTAATGACCAATATGTTTGTTTTTCTCCCAACAGTTAACATCACTATTTCCTTTTACCATCACCCTGGACATCATACAGGAGCTCCCAGTACAGAATCTAAAGCCAGCGGTGGTCAAGATCTACGACTACTACCAGCCAAGCAAGTTGATTTACTAACCCGCCCCAAAACCTCCTTTTCCATGGTTTAACTAACATTTTTGGTCAACTTGTGTTCATTTACTGAGACTAACATGTACTATGGTTACAGGTGACCAGGCTGAGACAGAATATGTCTTCCCTTGCAAGTAGGAGTTCCAAGCTGGTGAGCTGTTTTAAATCTAGAATAATTGGTGATGAATAATTTTCTAGCTGACTCAACTATACATGTAGTATAAATGATTTGGGAGCCTGTATTCTTTAATCTAATTGCTGGTCTGTTACATTTAATTTATTTGCTCTTCTGCAGATGTAAGATGACATTGAGGTCACACCTGCAACCCTTCAGACCTCTTTCAAGTGCTGAAGTAAATAAATGATGTAACTGGAAATAAAGTTTTTCATTATAACCCTTTTCTGGAGTGTTTGTTTTAAAGATTGTCACACTGATAAGCAGTGAGTGCTGAGGTGAATATTGTAAGGCAGTGGTTCTACTACTGGAGGGAACCTGGCCTTGCCACAGGGGGTACTGGGAACTCATGGACAGAGCAGAATGTCATTGGGGACAGTTAACAAACTATACCTCCAGAGAGCTGCTGTTAAGCAGGGTTGCCAGCTCTACAAAGGTGTAAATGTTATTGCTCAATTTTGTACACAGCTTTGGTTTCTCACTTTCTGTTCTGCAGTCTGTCATGGACCCCTGTAGTTGTGAAGGTTCTTTTATTCCTCATCAGGGAATGGGCTCGGAAACATTATACCACAATTATATGAACAAATCTTACAAGGGAATGAGTCCTGTCTATAATCTCCATTACGATAGCCTAATGGTGTGGACACCACAGGAAAGGTGTGGTCGTACATACCTCACAAATCAATTAGATGAACAGAACCATCGACATGACAGACGCGCACAACGGGTACTATAGAGCCCTGTTGACGACACGACTCACTAAACTATATGAAAGTAATGTATGCAAACATACTGGGATTATGAACAAGAGTGTGCTGTGAAAACCTTTGAAAAGCAGTGAGACTCATGACCAGTACAATGCCAGATGTTCAGAGAAGATGTGAAAACCTTTGAAAAGCAGTGAGACTGCCAGATGTTCTGTTTTAGTTCAGAGAAGATGTATCAAGCCCTCTTTATTGGACATTGCTTTGGAATTCATAAACTATAGTGACCCAAAATATAAACGCAACATGTAAAGTGTTGGTCCCATGTTTCATGAGCTAAAATAAAAGCTCCCAGAAATGTTCCATAAACAAAGCTTCTCTTATTTTGTGCACATTTGTTTACACCCCTGTTGGTGAGCATTTCTCCTTTGCCAAGATGATCTACCTGACAGGTGGGGCATATCAAGAAGCTGATTAAAGAGAATGATCATTACAGGTACACCATGTGCTTGGGGCAATAAGGCCACTCTAAAATGTGCAGTTTTGTCACGCAACACAATGTCAAGTTTTCAGGGAGCGCGCAATTGTCATGCTGACTGCAGGAATGTCCACCAGAATTGAATGTTCATTTCTCTACCATAAGCTGCGTCTAACGTCATTTTAGAGAATTTGCCAACCGGCCTCAACCGCAGACCACGTGTAACCACGCCAGCCCAGGAACTCCACCTGCGGGATCGTCTGAGACCAGCCACCTGTACAACTGATGAGACTGGAGTATTTCTGTCTGTAATAAAGGCTTTTTGTGGGGAAAAACTCATTCTGATTGGCTGGGCCTGGCTCCCCAGTGGGTGGGCCTATGCCCTCCCAGGCCCACCCATGGCTGCGTCCCTACCCAGTCGTGAAAACCATAAATATGTTCCTAAAAAGTAAAATCATTGTTGCGTTTTATATTTTGGAGTATATTAAAGATCAATGGATACATATCACACCCAATTCAGTGGTCACTTATGGGTAGAATGATATCAAGTGCATTCTATCCAACAGCTCAAACTCCGATTAGGACTGCGACAGTCAGTTGGATCCAGTTATGCAGTGGTCAACAAACCCCCCTGTAGTCTCCTGGGGGATACTCAATCACATGTGGTGTCGTACACTCCCATTGTTAATCCCAAATGGACCTCTGGCCCCTACACATCCTAGGCATTCTGGTTGATCTGAAAGGATTACATCAGTGGTGTTGTCAGGTCGCTATTTGGTTTGGGAACAAAACATTTCAGTGCCGATTATTGTATAGGACAATATACAAACGTATTTGAAAAATACCATTTTATGGAGTACATTTATTGGTTTCTTTACAGTTTGAGAATATATGAAAATACAGTTGAAGTCGGAAGTTTACATACACTTAGGTTGGAGTCATTAAAACTCGTTTCTCAACCACTCCACACATTTCTTGTTAACAAACTATGGTTTTGGCAAGTCGGTTAGGACATCAACTTTGTGCATGACACAAGTAATTTTTCCAACAATTGTTTACAGACAGATTATTTCACTTATAACTCACTGTATCACAATTCCAGTGGGTCAGAAGTTTACATACACTAAGTTGACTGTACCTTTAAACAGCTTGAAAAATCCCAGAAAATGATGTCATGGCTTTAGAAGCTTCTGATAGGCTAATTGACATCATTTGAGTCAATTGGAGGTGTACCTGTGGATTATTTCAAGGCCTACCTTCAAACTCAGTGCCTCTTTGCTTGACATCATGGGGAAATCAGCCAAGACCTCAGAAAAAAAAAAAATGGTAGACCACAAGTCTGGTTCATCCTTGGGAGCAATTTCCAAACGCCTGAAGGTACCACGTTCATCTGTACAAACAATAGTACGAAAGTATAAACACCATGGGACCACGCAGCCATCATACCGCTCAGGGAGGAGACGCGTTCTGTCTCCTAGAGATGAACGTACTTTGGTGCGAAAAGTGCAAATCAATCCCAGAACAACAGCAAAGGACCTTGTGAAGATGCTGGAGGAAACAGGTACAAAAGTATCTATGTCCACAGTAAAACGAGTCCTATATCGACAGAACCTGAAAGGCCGCTCAGCAAGGAAGAAGCCACTGCTCCAAAACCGCCATAAAAAAGCCAGACTACGGTTTGCAACTGCACATGGGGACAAAGATCGTACTTTTTGGACTATTCAACGCTGGTCTGTCCAATCGGAATCCACGCTTCAAGATTGTTTTGATCACGCGGACTGGGATATGTTCCGGGTAACTTCCGAAAATAATTTAGACGAATACACTGAAACGGTGACTGAGTTTATCAGGAAGTGTATAGGTCATGTTGTTCCCACTGTGACTATTAAAACCTACCCTAACCAGAAACCGTGGATAGATGGCAGCATTCGTGCCAATCTGAAAGCGCAAACCACCGCATTCAACCATGGCAATGTGACTGGGAATATGACAGAATACAAACAGTGTAGCTACTCACTCCGCAAGGCAATGAAACTGGCAAAATATCAGTATAGACAAAGTGGAGTCGCAATTCAACGGCTCAGACACAAGACGTATGTGGCAGGGTCTACAGACAATCACAGACTACAAAAGTAAAACCAGCCACGTCGCTTCCAAACAAGCTAAACACCTTCTTCGCCCGCTTTGAGGATAACACAGTGCTACTGACGAGGCCCACTACCAATGACTGTGGCCTCTCCTTCTCCGTGGCCGACGTGATTAAGACGTTTAAGCATGTTAACACCCGCAAGGCTGCAGGCCCAGACGGCATCCCTAGCCGCGTCCTCAGAGCATGCGCAGACCAGTCTGCTGTTCCCACATGCTTCAAGATGGCCACCACTGTTCCTGTACCCAAGAAAGCAAAGGTAACTGAACTAAATGACTATCACCCTGTAGCACTCACCTCTGTCATCATGAAGTGCTTTGAGAGACTAGTCAAGGATCATATCACCTCTACCTTACCTGTCACCCTAGACCCACTTCAATTTGCTTACCGCCCCAATAGATTCACAGACGATGCAATCGCAATCACACTGCACACTGCCCTATCCCATCTGGACAAGAGGAATACCTATGTGAGAATGCTGTTCATTGACTATAGCTCAGCATTCAACACCATAGTACCCTCCAAGCTCATCATCAAGCTCGAGGCCCTGGGTCTGAACCCCGCCCTGTGCAACTGGGTCCCGCCCCCAGGTGGTGAAGGTAGGAAACAACATCTCCACTTCGCTGATCCTCAACACTGGGGCCCCACAAGGGTGCGTGCTCAGCTCCCTCCTGTACTCCCTGTTCACACATGTCTGCGTGGCCAAGCACGCCTCCAACTCAATCATCAAGTTTGCAGACGACACAACAGTAGTAGGCTTGATTACCAACAATGACGAGACCGCCTACAGGGAGGAGGTGAGGGCTCTGGGAGAGTGGTGCCAGGAAAATAACCTCTCACTCAACGTCAAAAAACAAAGGAGATGATCGCGGACTTCATGAAACAGCAGTGGGTGCACCCCCCCTATCCACATCGACGGGACCGCAGTGGAGAAGGTGGAAAGCTTCAAGTTCCATGGCGTACACATCACCGACAAACTGAAATGGTCCACCCACGCAGACAGTGTGGTGAAGAAGGCGCAACAGAGCCTCTTCAACCTCAGGAGGCTGAAGGAATTAGGCTTGGCACCTAAAACCCTCACATACTTTTACAGATGCACAATTGAGAGCATCCTGTCGGGCTGTATCACCACCTGGTACGGCAACTGCACCGCCCTCAACCGCAGGGCTCTCCAGAGGGTGGTGCGGTCTGCCAAACGCATTATCGGGAGCAAACTACCCGCCCTCCAAGATACATACCCGATGTCACAGGAAGGCCAAAAAGATCCTCAAGGACATCAACCACCCGAGCCACTGCCTGTTCACCCCGCTATCATCCAGAAGGCGACGTCAGTACAGGTGCATCAAAGCTGGGACTGAGAGAATGAAAAACAGCTTCTATCTCAAGGCCATCAGACTGTTAAATAGCCATCACTGGCACATTAGAGGCTGCTGCTGCCTATTGAAATCACTGGCCACTTTAAGAAATGGAACACTAGTCACTTTTTAATAATGTTTACAGTCACTTTAATAATGTTTACATATCTTGCACTACTCATCTCATATGTATATACTGCATTCTATTCTATAATATTCTACTGTATCTTAGTCCATGCCGCTCTGTAATTGCTTGTCCATATATGTATATTTTCTTAAATTCCATTCCTTACTAGTTTTGTGTGTATTAGGTATATGTTGTGAAATGTTAGATATTACTTGTTAGATATTACTGCACTGTCGGAGCTAGAAGTACAAGCATTTCACTACACCCGCTATAACATCTGCTAAACACGTGTATGTGACAAATACAATTTGATTTGAAGATCGTACGTTTTGGAGAAATTTCCTGTCGTCTGATGAAACAAAAATAGAACTGTTTGGCCATAATGACCATCGTTATGTTTGGAGGAAAAAGGGGGATGCTCGCAAGCCGAAGAACACCATCCCAACCGTGAATCACGGGGGTGGCAGCATCATGCTGTGGGGGTGCTTTGCTGCAGGAGGGACTGGTGCACTTCACAAAATAGATGGCATCATGAGGAAGGAAAATGATGTGGATATATTGAAGCAACATCTCAAGACATCAGTCAGGAAGTTAAAGCTTGGTCGCAAATGGGTCTTCCAAATGGACAATGACCCCAAGCATACTTCCAAAGTTGTGGCAATATGGCTTAAGGACAACGAAGTCAAGGTATTGGAGTGGCCATCGCAAAGCCCTGACCTCAATCCTATAGAAAATGTGTGGGCCCAACTGAAAAAGCATGTACGAGCAAGGAGGCCTACAAACCTGACTCAGTTACACCAGTTCCGTCACGAGGAATGGGCCAAAATTCACCCAACTTATTGTGAGAAGCTTGTGGAAGGCTACCCGAAACGTTTGACCCAAGTTAAACAATTGAAAGGCAATGCTACCAAATACTAATTGAATGTATGTAAACGTCTGACCCACTGGGAATGTGATGAAAGAAATAAAAGCTGAAATAAATCATTCTCTACTATTATTCTGACATTTCACATTCTTAAAATAAAGTGGTGATCCTAACTGACCTAAGACAGGGAATTTTTACTTGGATTAAATATCAGGAATTGTGAAACTGAGTTTCAATGTATTTGGCTAAGGTGTATGACAACCTCTGACTTCAACTGTATAATGAATTGGTTAATAGTTCATGTAAAAATCAAAATGTACCTGTTGTGTCTGAAACCATGTTGCTAATCATGCTGTGGAGGACAAGGAGATCCGCTGACACTGTACTTTGATTATAAAGGTTTATTCATAACAAAGGATTTCAGTGTCGATTTACAGATACCTGCAGGCATCTGGAGAACAGCGACCCAAAAGAATAAGTTGTTCTGTCCGTCCTTTGTCTTCACCAAGTATATATCCTATGTAATCTGATATGGGTGTTTCCCCTACAGACCAATCCCAGGAGGTCACCTAACAGACTTCCTCTGCTTTAGGGTGCCCCTCTAAAACTGCTCCCCAGATGTCTCCCTGGGCTACATCAACATTCTCTAAGCTACCATTTGCAAACATTAACAAAGTCATAAATTCCTCAGATACTACATACCGATTAAGGTTATTTTGGGGTGGGGTCGCGAGAAATTCTGGCAAAATAAATGGGATTCACAGAAATTCTGTCTGAAAAAATGGTGTCCCCGCTAAAAAAGTTTGAATACCACTGGGCTAGTGGGAGTTACCAACATATTTCTTGGACCAGTCATTTCAAATCAGTCAAGGGAAGTGACAAGTGTACACTTTGGGAGGAAGGAGAGAGAATTGGGACAGTATCTCTATAGGGATGCCATCCCCTTCTGTCGTATCATGTAGAGAATGTTTTGGACTTCCTTTTTCTGGGCAGCTGAGGAGGGGAGAGGGGGGTAGCCAGAGGTTCCTCTTTGACCAGTGTGGCTGAGGAGGGGGCTGATAACCCCAAACCAAAAGAACCAGGCTCCAGCTTGACCCTGGAGGGGAGCGAGATGACCCAGCTTTAGGCCTCTTGGCTGGGGAGGCTTGGTGGGCGGAGGGGCAGTTGTGCTGGTTCAGACACACAGAGCAGAGAGGATTGACAGGTAGACACACCTGTTGACCAAACCCCACCAGCAAACAGTTGATCTCACTCCATAGATCCCCGTGAGAGAGGAAGATCATCATCGATCAACATCACCATCCCAGTCTTCACCAAATGTTTTCCTTTCCTGCTGTAAAGGATCTGATTGGTCAGTGACTGGTTAACGAGTGACCTGATAGGTCAGAGGGACAGGAAGTGGTGTTGTCACCTTGGTAACCAGTCTTCCAGGGCCTTGCGTGTCTCCTCTGGGTTCTTGATCCCACCTCTCATCCATCCCAGCCTGTTGGAGATACGGTGGACGTGTGTGTCCACGCCTACGAGAGGCGGCATGGATCTTTCATTTAACCTAGACTTTGATCTGAAGCCAATCTTGTGATTCTTGTGATTTTGTTTGTTTGTGGGCCTATGTAGCCAAATTGTATCTATGATCGTATGTTATCCATTCATGCAGCATCACCGACGTCTGCTTCAGGATCTTCACCTTGGTCTGGAGGAGGGGGTAGGGGAGAAGGCATGTCAAGGAACTTCACCTTGGCCTGGAGGAGGGGGGTAGGGGAGAAGGCATGTCAAGGAACTTCACCTTGGTCTGGAGGAGTGGGGTAGGGGAGAAGGCATGTCAAGGAACTTCACCTTGGTCTGGAGGAGTGGGGTAGGGGAGAAGGCATGTCAAGGAACTTCACCTTGGTCTGGAGGAGGGGGGTAGGGGAGAAGGCATGTCAAGGTTTTTTTCATACTCATGTTCAAAGGAAGACATGGTGCAGTAAGAGTGTGTGTGCCTTCAGAAAGTTTTCACACCCGTTGACTTTTTCCACATGTTGTGTTACAGCCTGAATTTAAAATGGATTAAATTGAGTTTTTTTTTTAATCACTGGGTAGAATTTGTATTTATTTATAAAAAGCTGAAATGTCTTGTCAATAAGTATTCAACCTCTTTGTTATAGCAAGCCTAAATTAGTTCAGGAGTAAAAATGTGCTTAACAAGGTCTTCCATCTTTTTAGGTAGAAAACGTGAAGACTGGCTATGGTCATCAGCGAGGAGCTGAGAGATAAATGATATGGATTTCATGTCTCATTGACAATTCTAGCAAGCACTGGTTATGCAACAAACCCACTGAACCACTTCTTCACAAGCTACAAGTGCTGATGCACTACAACCTCTGGAGCAACACTCAATCCACTCCTGAGATGGAGACTTATCCCGTCCACCCATTCATTTAATTCTGACAGGTATCACGAGATTATTTATTTGAAGAGACATTTTGAAGTACACACATTGTAGTTGACTTATAGAAAATCAGTACTTGATTTAACAGAAGGCTTTTCTGGTGAAGGTTAAATAGCTGAGGTAAAATGTAACAGTCCTATAGTATTTCTTACAGTATACTGCATGTAGAGCTATAGAATGTCTTTGAAAAAGCTGTGCATGAGGTTAAGGCATATTGTCTTGCAAAATGTAAAGTATTTTTAAGGCTCATGATTATATATACCCGTCCGGCTCAGTTGGTAGAGCATTGCACTTGCAACGCCAGGGTTGTGGATTCGATTCCCATGGGGGACCAGTACGAATGAAAATGTATGCACTCGCTACTGTAAGTGGCTCTGGATAAGAGCGTCTGCTAAATGACTAAAATGTAAATGTAAATGTAATAAGTTGCACTACCTCATCTCTGTACCCCACAATTATCTGTAAGGTCCTCAGTCGAGCAGTGAATTTCAAACACAGATTTAACCACAAAAACTAGGGAGGTTTTCCAATGCCTCACAAAGAAGGGCAGATGAGTAGGTAGATGTGTAAAAATAAAAAAGCAGACACTGAATATCCCTTTCAACATGGTGAAGTTATTCATTGCACTTTGGATGGTGTGTTAATACACCCAGTCACTACAAAGATACAGGCAAACATTTTATTGAAAAGCATGTTGTTGTTCTTGAAATATGCACCATGCTGCATTGTTGACAATATGATCCGGCATTTGAAATGGGCGTTCAGTCTAATCGAACTCCCTGAATATCCAGCAGGTGCGAGCGTTTAGTAATTATAAAAAAGTCCGGAACTAAGGATATTTATAGGGACGTGACCGACAGTCCATATTTCCGTTCTACTGAGTCCACAAACAATCCGCGGTGGTGAGTATGCCTAGGCCACGGGTGTTATGGCAATTTGTTGCGCAATCTTATACCTATAACAACAGGTCGGCGATTAAGTTTTAAAAAGTTAGTGCCTAACATTTCTACTTGCATCTGGTCTTTTACAGGCTATACCAAATGCAATCCAAAAGGGTTTAGCAACAGAATTGCTTATGTATGTGCACGCTAGACAAACATCTGCAATCTGTGTTTGGCGCCCAGTTTCTAGACCGATATATAAGTAAAACAATAACCTAAATGCAGTTGAGCCTTTTTACCGACCTGTCTACAGCCTGGTCTCATGGACTAGATGTAACATAGTAAATGTAAATCCGGGACACTGTACTGTTAAATAAGACCGACCATTACTTAAGCCAAAATAGTTAATGCTTGGGGTGGGCGTATAACGCTGACGAATTTAACATTTTGGGTAATAAGCAACTTCAACTACTTACTACTGTTTAGCTACTTTGGACATACTTCGCTTCTTGTCTAACCTTAACCCCTAATGTTTAGCTAACATTATGTAGCGAACGTTGGCCTCAACAAATTGGAATTTGTAAGATGTTGTACATTAGGCAAGTTTGTAACATATCGTACAACTTGTAATTTGTAACATACCATACGAAATGGATGACTGACATCCACAAATGTAATACATACCATACGAAATGTAACATTTACTTAATGGAGAGTCTTGGGTTTACATACAGAATAATACGAAATGCTCTGAGACCAGGTTGGTGCCCGTTTGGGGATGCTTCTGCCTGTATATCAGTGGATGGACAGTTCTGATAAGGAATGGATGGTTTGCATCCCCCAGGAAATAATTTCAGATGTTGTTAAGTACCACCTCCCCCGGTAGATTTTTATTTTATTAGCTAACCAATTTCCTAACCTTAACCTAATTCTCTTTACCTTATAGTTAAAGTCAATTGACAATCTGTATCCCAGCTAGACAACCTCTAGGCAGTAGAGAGGTCTTCCCAGGAGGAATACAGAGTCATAACTGACTTGGTTTATTTTTCTCCTTTAGTCATGGTTCTTCCTGTGCTTCAGGTTTGGAGATGGATACTCTTTGCCTGCATTCACTGGATTTGTGTCTGTCAAGAAACTGCAGGACCGTAAGTAAATCTGCAGTCACAGAAGTTAGAATTTAGTCATCACACTTAAGTCTCTCGTCTTGGTTTAACACTCTCTCTGTCGGAGCAGATTTAGAGCAATTTTTCGTTGACCTTTTCTGCAGATCTTTATCTCCACAGTATTTTTCACCTAGGTTTGTGTTTAGAGGTATCATCTCATTAGGTACTGATTTTCCTGTGTTCTCTGTAGGGTTTATATGGTAGCCATTCCTGCAGTGATCCAGGCAGGCTCAGAGGCCAAGCTTTGTGCCAGCCTTCTGCAGCCCAACGAGACCCTGGTCATGACCATATCTCTGATGGCCGACGGGCAGAACAAAATACTTCTCCACAAGAGTTCTGACCAAGAGTTTCATCGCTGCTTCCAGTTTCAGGTCAGCCCAGCACTGGTGGACATCCACAACCATTCCAATAAGAGTGGACTGGACTTCTCAGCTTTGAATCTCTTAGTTTCTTGGTGCAACGCCAGCTTATTTTATGGGAAATATCAATGTGGTGGCCTACCAGAACTTTTCTGGGATTCAGGCTCAAATTTGTACCAGGTTTTGATTGAATGCTACTATATACTATCTAGACAATTGATATATGACACTTCTCCAAAGCAACTTCCAATAAGGGGAGTGCATAATGTGATCCCTGCAGGAGTTAAACGCTCTACCTTGAAGTTGCTAGTGGCACTCTCTTACCAACTGGGCCACACGGCACCACATCTTAATGTCCTACGTTGTTGGTCCATTAGTTCACCAGTGTTGCGCTCTTCCTCCCTGGCAGGCCCCTCATGTGAAGAGTGACAAAGTGCAAAACTTCAAGGTGGAGGTTCGAGGTGACACGTTTCTATCAACAGAGGAGAGGAAGGTCATGATCAAACCCTACCGCCCCATGACATTCATCCAAACGGACAAACCAATCTATAACCCAGGACAAACAGGTGATGTTAGAGCCAGTACACCTTTAGTATGGTTTGAAGTGATTGGAAGGTATTGAGAACTTCAGAAGATAATCAGGCAATAGTTGTATGATCTTCTGTGTAGAAAAGAACACATCATTGTTAATGATCTTCCCCCAGTCTGATTTGGTGCCTGGTCCTGTCCACTCTGTTCTAACAAGTCATGCGTGGCTTATGAACATTGGAGAGGGAAACGGACGCCTGAAAAACTTCATTCAGGAATGGGGTGCAGATACAGGAAAAAACCCACTGTGGGGTCACTCAGGATATGTACACTGGAACGGAGTTTGAACCGACATGCCACATGTTACGAGATGTTCCTCTCATGGACATAATTGGATAGTGTAAATATATTAAGAACTCGCAGTGCAGTTTTCCTTCATCTGCAATTGATTGAATTGGGGCCTTAGTACCAACAGTGTAAAATATTATCCAGAGTAGCTGTGACAAGTTCTGCTTACTTCACCAGTTTCCCTGGTTTTCCAGAAATGCCGGGTGAAAGATTCCTGGAATCAGGATGGGAATCCTCCAACCAGGATTTCTGGAAACCTTGGAATTTTCAGTTGTCCGACATGATGCTTCTAAAATTCTCATTTTCTTGTCATCGGCTTTTTACAGTGCATTTTAGAGTCGTCACCTTGGATACCAATTTTAGCCCTGTCAATCAGCTGGTGAGTGTTGCAAATGTAATATTGAAAACAGTCCTTCAGATCGGTGTCTACTATTTCAAACCAAAATACGGATACAGAAGTATCACAACTGTGATGGGCATAGCAATCAAGTATTATGTAACACAAGGTACAGCAATCAGTCAGGACATGGGGTTTCCATTCATATAGGTCAGATTGGAATGTATGGGATCATCTTTTCCTGAGACTGAATTAATGTACTAAATTGACATTAGTCCCACTAAGCCAATCACCTGTCTAGTTCCTATAGTTGTAGACCGTTATGCTCCTCTGATGTTTTGGAGTTATTCATGAACCATGAACCCATCTCTTGTCTTTGCCCTTCACAGTACAACATTGTGGAACTTGAGGTAAGACCCTTCCAAGTCTAACTTTATGATAACTGTCACTGTAAATACTGCAACATTAGGACTCCACCCGCTAGCTAGGTCGTCATTAATTTCCACCTACTGTAGAGGTTAGCTAAATACTTCCAATCAGCTTTGTGTGTGTTCTGGGCCCCCTTCAGTAGGCCAATGTTGCAGATAGAAATGTCATGAAAAGAGCTGACTCCTGTATACTGTTATCTTGTTCTATGAACCAACAGGATGTTAATCAGAACAGGATTGGACAGTGGCTCAATACTACATCCAGTGGCAACATTTTGCAGCTTTCTCACCCCCTGAACTCTGAAGCACCTGTAGGATCCTATGCCATTGTAGTGTGGATTGGTCAAGACAAAATATACCAGAACTTCAAGGTAGAAAAGTATGGTAGGTTGAGCTTTTTTCTTTTACCTGTCATGCTAGGTAATGTTATGGCTCTGGCAGTTGAATCAATGCATCACAATCCTGGAACATTCTAGAGTTGACTGCTGTTCTTTTATCTGTAGTTCTGCCAAAGTTTGAGATCAAAATGAACCTCACCGACGAGATCAGCATTGTTCAAGAAGAGTATGATGTGGAAGTGTGTGCCAAGTGAGTAAACGCTAACGGAGATTTCAATGCACTGCAGTTACAAGGTGATGTGTAACTCCACTAAATGGAATGATCTAATAATCGCATTACGCTAATGCAGACCTGGGTTCTAATAAGTAATTTTAATAGTTTGAAATGTGAAAGATTTTAAGTATTTGGTTATTCTTTCTTTGAAAATACAAGTAATTGAAGGTATTTGGATAAACACTTGGAAAGTATTGGCATGTATTTGAAAATAATATTATATTAATAATGATTTAAAATACAAATACTTCAATATGCATGTAAGCTACTTGAACCCAGGTCTTCACTAATGACACATGCTAATTGAAGACCTACAATGCTACTGCTCAATGTCCTGAACTGCTGCTATTAATCCCTGACACTTCAAACGTTTGCTACAGTGGCATTTACATGAACAGCTGGTTCTGTATTCATAAAGCATCTCCGATTGGGATTGCTGCTCTAGGATCCGGTCCCCCCCCATGACATGTGACCTTGTTCATTATGATCCTAAAGTTCAAACTGATCCCTTTCTGAGAGACTTTCTGAATGTGGGTCCAGATTCATTGGCCATGTTGAACACTTGACTTAAGCCTACAGGTTTGCACAAACCTTTGTCTCGTATTAGGTTTTTAAGATGGTGATTGTCGACGTAGGAAATTGTTTGATTCTTTTGTCTTATGAATTGAAATCAGGTACACGTATGGACAGCCTGTACCTGGTAAAGCAGGGTTAAAGTTGTGCCGACTCTTGGGGGACAATGTAGTAATACCGATAACAATTGATGAGAAACATCCACAAGGAGTTCCTGATTACACACCCCCCTGCCACAAAGAGTCAATAGAGGTCTGTATGCTTTCATAAAACGATCATTAGTAGGACTGTTTATACCAACATATTACATTTGAATTTATTTAACTTGGTTCTTAATGTTTGATTGAATTAATTTAAATCTGTTCTCAGTGTGTTTGGTTCTGCTTGCTTTCCCCAGCTGGACCCAACTGGCTGTGCTTCCTGTGTCTTCAACATGGCAATTTTCACAAAGAATTTAGGAGAGAAATTGCTGGGAGACGTGTTTAGTTTCCATGCAGAAGTACAGGAGGAGGGGACAGGTTAGTATTATCACAATCATTGGTAACATTGCTGTCAAATGATGTGTTTTATTGAGTAAATGACATGAAATAACTAGTGCATGTTTCATTAGATAAGGGTTTCCCAAACTCTGTCCTGGGGCCCACCCTGGGTGCACGTTTTGGTTTTTGCCCTAGCACTACACAGCTGACTCAAATAACCAACTCATCATGACGCTTTGATTATTTGAATCAGCTGTAGTGCTATGGCAAAAAACCTAAACCTGCACCCACGGGGGACCCGGGACGGAGTTGGAGGAACTCTGCGTTAGATCATGAAGATTGGCAAGAATGAGCTGTTTGACCTTTGGTGCTACAGCGTTGTTTTATAGAATGCTGTTTTATTGTCGTCTGTTTATAATATCCTGCTGTACTGACATTCAGTTTCTGCATGTTGAACTGCCATTGTGCATTGTGTTGGCTCTGGTAATTGTGAAATATACCATCCTATTATTTTCCTTTGACAGGTATTACACGGTCAGAGGAAAAACGCATAGCGCTCTCCTATGTGATTGGGGAACTCTCATTTGTCGACACGCCCCAAATCTATGAGCATGGATCAATTATTGAGGGCAAGGTAAGTCCAAATACAGTGTTTCTGTTGCATTGTGGAGGGCATTTGTTCTTTGCCCTGCTTGCTGAACTACCAGTATGTGTTAGTTAATGACATGTAGCGTCACTTCATTCATACAACTCCCCCCTTTTTCCTCAGATATATGCTGTTCACTTCAACCACACACCCATGTCTGACATGTTAGTCTACCTGTTGGAGGAGAAGGGCTGGTCCTCATATCTACAACTACAGAACCTAACCACGGACAGTCGTGGTATTGCCAGGTTCTCCCTAAACACAACCAGTATGCCCAAAGAGAATATTAACCTCATAGTAAGTATGATTCCTTCTAGGTTTTGACAGCCTCTTTATGCTCAAGACCAACTCAGCCCTTGATCCTACGCCAGCGTTTCCCTAACTGTCCTGGGGACCCCAAGGGGTGCATGTTTTGAATTTTGCCATAGCACTACACGGCTGATTTCAAATAACGGACTCTTTAACAAGTTTTGATTAATTTGAATTAGCTGTGTAGTGCTAGGGCAAAACACAAAATGTGCACCGCTTGGGGTCCCCAGGACAGAGTTGGGGGAAACGCTACCCTAAGGCCTATGGTCTTGTGGGGATCTGAGAAGATTGAATTGGTAATGTTAGCATGGTGGAACTTCCACCAAGCCTATCAGAGGGTAAGGTGGATCTGTTACCATATTGCTTACATCTGTCCTCCCCTCATCACCACTGTATGTAGAACATCGGGTCTAGGGGTTGATTTAGGATTGGTCCTTTAGACTCCTCCTCTTGTTCCTTTACAGGTAAGTGACACCCCACAAGTGGAGTACCAAGGATACAGGGTCCCCTATTTCAACAGAGGGCGTCACGTCCTCTCCCTGATCCAGCCCGCTGCCCCTGACAGTAAACCCTCCAGCTCCCTGGCTATTCAGAAGATGGAGAAACCACTGGCATGTGGGGAGGAAGTGTCAATCACCATCCACTATGCCATCGTAGGGGAGACCGTCCCAAAGGGCTCTGTGGATGTCCTCTACCTGGTGAGTAGAACCCAGGAACTAGTTGACAACTTCCAAACCCAGGGTGGCTCCCAAATGGAACCATATTTCCTAGTTGCACTACTTTTGACCAGGATCATTTCAGACATTGCCCAAGCCTCGCACTTTTCAAAAGGATGTTCCTATACAACACAAACTCCTAATCATCCAGCCTAAACCTTAGTATTAGCCACCTCGATAACATAAGCCACAGCAAATTGGACTTCGTAACATATCATACATCTCGTAACCTATACGAAATGGATGGACATCCACATAACATCATACTAATTGCTGTGTCCTGGATTTGTTTACCACGTCTACCCCTTGAGTCCAGGTTGCATCATCTCCTTTCTGAGTTGATGACCACTGTTTCCCCCTTTCTCTCCAGGCCTTATCCAGAGGGGTGATAGTTCAGCATGGACACAAGAACGTTACTGTGCAGCAGGACAGTCCTGGTGAGTGAGTTTCATTAAGTGATTCTGAACGTTCTGGAAGGCGCTTGATGGCAGTGTGACCTGCTCTTGCGTTGCAGTAGCTGAGGGTGAAGTCACCTTGAAGTTGGCAGTGGTTCCAGAGATGGCGCCGGTGGTTCAGCTCCTGGTGTACAGTATGCTACCCAGTGAGACTGTCATCGCCCACAGCATGAACTTCCCCACTGAGAAATGCTTCAGGAACAAGGTGTGCACATCACAAACATTGTTCTCATTTTATGTTGGGTATGAAGTGTCAATTATTTCCATGCACATAGATACTGTATCATACCTGCAGTAAAAGTGTATAATGTGTATGCCAGGTGTTGGTGGAGTTCTCCCCCTCCAATGCGGTCCCAGGGGAGGAGAACACCCTGCATCTCTCTGCCCAGCCCGGTTCCCTCTGTGGCCTCAGCGCTGTGGACCAGAGTGTTGGCATCATGGAGCCAGGGAAGAGGCTGGATGCTGATAAGGTAACAGAGCTCACTGACGTGAACAACAGTCCTACCACCATACCGACTGTTTTGGTGGTGCTGGGAATACAACCAGCCTCAGGGGAAGAACCATTGACCACAGCAGACATGGAATGGGTCTGTTCACTGTTGGTCATTTGGTGTGCTTTTATCAAAGGTAATGGGACTTATTCTCTGGCTTGAGGCCCTCTTTATATTGACTGGAAATCACCTCACTATTGTTACATAATGAGGTAATATTCTGGGTTGTGTTCATCAGGACACTTTTCTAGACGTTTGGCAATGGGGAAGCAAAATGGAGGTTCTTCTTAGTCCAAGTAGTCCCTCTCTGTTTCAGTCTGTTCTGTTTGGTCCCCAAGAACGTCATTTCACTCCTTCCCATATTGTCCCATTCCAGATATTTGATTTGTTACCAGTCAAGGAGACAACCTATATTCCCTACGAGCTTGAAGATTCAGTAGCATGTTTCCGTGTGAGACCAAGGAGATCCATAATGCCGTACCCAGATGGAACGTCTGGGGAGACAAATGATCCTTATGCAGTTTTTCAGGTAAATACTTCTGCCCTGTTCTCAACTTTTGAAGCCTCTTTATTGCTCTGGGAAGAATCAGTCACCATACCGTTACGATGTGTTCAACTTACAGGTTACATTGCTAAAATAGCCTGAGGCTAGAACACATGTACAGTGACAAATACAACTTTTTAAATAATTTGATGGCATTTCATAGGCACTAGGACTGAAGCTGGCGACTAATCTGGATATAAGAATACCTTCCTGCCTCAGTTACCAGGGGAACCAGTACTATCGCTCCTATGGTGAGATGTCCTAACCAACCCTTATTCTCATTGCTAGAAGTCTTCAATGATTCTCGGGAAATGGATTACTAACACAGCCTGGTTAAAGGGGTCAGAACGCTGCATGCGCTCACTGTTGAGCAAAGCATTCAGTCCATTTTAACTTGAGAATAATGTGCATGATTTGTGTTAGTAGCTTACAGACCTATGGCTGGGCCTGGATCAGCGGGTCCTAGACTTGAAATGGCTATACCTGGTGGAGTTGCCCCAAGACCTCCGCCACTCATACAGACGGTCCGTACATTCTTCCCTGAGACATGGATTTGGGATCTTGTGGAAGTTGGGTAAGTGCTCTGCACAGTGAGGTTAGCCTTGGGTGAAAACCCTCTTAGCTAGATTAGGAACCTGAACCTATTTAAACTGTAGTACAGAGTAGGCCAGGTTTCTCTTAGGAAAGAGCTCCTTTAACCTCAATGGGTCTCCCTGGTTAGATAAAGCTAAATGCATTCGAAACGGTGTTCATATAATTGGTACAGTCCTACTCCACGCTCTGTTGGACACTTGGTGGCTTTCTGTTTAAACTCTAACCTCTGTATTCCAGGGAGTCTGGATCAGCAGACGTCCCCCTGACAGTCCCAGACACCATCACCACCTGGGAGACTGAGGTCTTCTGCCTGGCCCCCAGTGGCTTTGGTCTGGCTCCTCTGGTGGAGCTCACGGTCTTCCAGACGTTTTTCCTGGAGCTCACCCTGCCCTACTCAGTCATCCGGGGAGAGCACTTTGAGCTGAAGGCCACTGTGTTCAACTACCTCTCCAAGTGCATCATGGTACAGCACTGCACCAGGATCGTATTTAGTTTTTGTCAGACCATGTTATCTTACAAAGTGTTCCTCTTCGGCAGGTTTCTGTGACTCCGGCTCTCTCCCCAGACTACACTCTCACACCCTTGAATGACGTCCACTACTCCTCATGCTTGTGTGCCAATGGACGAAAGACCTTCAGTTGGACAATGGCTCCCTCTGTCCTGGGTAAGTCTCCCGTCAACCGTTCAAACAGCAGAATGGATGTCAACCTGAGTTGTGTACTGTCACTGTGTTGGATGTTGTGTAACCTGTGGTGTCTGCCAATGTGTGTAGGGGTTTTGAACGTGTCCGTTAGTGCACAGGCTGTCCATTCCCACACTGCGTGTGACCATGAGATTGTGAACGTACCGGAGAGAGGACGCGTTGACACAGTCACACGGAGCCTGCTGGTGACGGTATGTAGTTTGCTGCTGGGAACTAACCGTTAGGTTGCACAGATTGTCTAGTGTAACTGCCTCTGAAAAGAATCCCTCTCCTGTCCTCCAGGCTGAGGGAATAGAGAAGACCGACACCTACAACTGGTTGCTGTGTCCAACTGGTCAGTAATGAATGAATGTTCGCGGTTGTTCGACGTGCTCTTCGCCATTCATCTTATCATCTTTGTGTCCACAGGAGAAACTCTGACAGAGGAGGTGGAACTGCAACTCCCCCAGAATGTGGTGGATGGATCTGATAGAATTTCCCTCACCGTTCTGGGTAAAATAAACTATGGTTTGTTTAGAGGTGTAGTGGTGGGAAGACAACCCTTCTCCAGTGATAATGCTGCTGTTTGCTGAAGAGGACCGTCTTACAGAAGTCCCTTGTTTCTCTGTAGGGGACATCCTGGGTCGGGCCCTCAACCACCAGGATGGACTGTTGCAGATGCCGTATGGGTGTGGAGAGCAGAATATGGCCCTCCTCTCCCCCAATATCTACATCCTGGAGTACCTGAGGAACACAGGGCAGCTCACCCCAGCCATCCTAGACAAGGCCACCAAGTTCCTCACTAGTGGTAGGAGTGTCCCTTTTGAATCTGGCTAATATTTATTATAGACAAACTTACTGAAACAGGGCTGGATTTGTCCAGTAAAAGGTTTCTCCAGTGTGCCCTAATGACTAGGACCCTGTTGTCATGTAAATGATGGAGCTACAGTACAGATGACATCACTGACCCAACACATGGAGGGACTTCCACATGGTTTCTCACTGAAATCATTTGATCGTAGAATATTGACACTCTGTCCCAAATGGCAGCCTATTGCTTACATAGTGCACTATTTTCCTGTCTCAAGTAGTTCACTATATAGGGCAGGACTCAACCCTGTTCCTGGAGAGATACTGTCCTGTAAGGCTTCACTCAACCCTACTCTAACTGACCTTTTTTAAATAATTAGCTGGTTGATGAGTTGAATGGGGTTAATTACAACTTGGGTTGGTGTGAACCTACAGGAGGGTATCTCTCCAGGAACAGGGTTGAAGAGCCCTGATATAGAGAGCCATTTGGGGCACAAACCCAGTGACTATAAAAACCACTTGGTCACTGTTCACTCTAAAAACCCACCGACAGGTTACCAAAGGCAGCTGAACTACAAGACTGCTGACGGTGCATACAGCACGTTTGGACAAGGCTTGGGGAATACTTGGTGAGTACTTGGCTTGTAAACAACTGTCTGTTTCAATGAAGTAGTGGCCAATCAAATGGCATCGTCTCTGGCAGGGAGACCATGGCTATGTAATGTGAAGCTCTAAGTCACTTTTATGACCATCTTATGTGGATATTATGACTGCTTTTAAATCAAGTTCTTTCTTCAGGCTGACTGCTTTTGTCTTGAGATCCTTTGGAAAAGCACGGTCTTTCATCTATATTGACCCGGCAAAAATGGAGCAATCCAAGACTTGGTTGGAAAGTCAACAAGGCAAACATGGCTGTTTCAGAATTTTGGGGAAACTCTTTAACAACAGAATGAAGGTATTTATATTGCTAATAAACTGAACGATGTTAGACGTAGTCTGTTTCGGCAGACCAGTCATAAAGTTTGATTTCAACAATTGTATCAGGCTAGATACAGTTAGTATTTTGACATTGTTTTATAGGGTGGCGTGACGGATGAAGTCACACTGACTGCTTACGTCACTGCTTCAATGCTGGAGCTCGACATGTCAGTGTCGGTAAGTAACCTCACTCCATATAAACATTGATTCTCACTCCAGCAACATTGTTACAGGCTACTAATTTAGCTTACTGTATGAAGTCTGTATACATCTTACAGATTATACAATGTAGTGAGTTACAGGGGAATTGTTATTTCTTTGAAAGTAGCCTATGAAATGACAAAGAATGGGCTGTACCATGAACACATCTGAATGGTATAGTTCTGCTACTATTGATATTAGACTCAATATGCTACTATGAAGTGTCTCAATGTGCAGCTGTTATTCTGTGCTCCAGCATCCTGTTGTGGACCGCAGCTTGTCTTGCCTGAAGAACTCGACCAGTGATTTGTCAAACACCTACACTACTGCTCTGCTGGCCTACACCTTCGCCCTGGCAGGGGACATGGAGACACGGGCCCAGCTTCTGCAGCACCTCAACACCATCTCATTACAAGAGGGTGAGCTATATCCTGGTCCAATATCTGTTAGTGCTGCCTTGATTGAGCTTGCCTGGACAATGGATTACTCCTAAAAGTGCAAACCCTCAGCCCGTCTAGCACTCCAGATAGGCCCAATCAAACGGCCAGTAAGTGTTTCTAAGAACAAAAATACACTTTGAACTGACTGTCAGTTGTTTTGGGCATAAAATGAATTGGGGAGGTCAGAACTTTGTATTATACTGAATAAGCAGTCCTTATTCTGACTTGTGCGCTCTCCTCGGCCCTCAGGGGGTCTCCTGCACTGGTCCCAGTCCTCCTCAGAGACCTCACCATCCCTTGAGGTGGAGACCAGCGCCTACGTTCTACTGGCGTCCCTCAGTGCCTCTCCTCTGTCTACCTCTGACCTGGGCTACGCTTCCCGCATCGTCAGGTGGCTGGTGAGGCAGCAGAACGCCTACGGAGGCTTCTCCTCCACACAGGTAGACTTCCCAAACACATTGGTCTGAAATGGCACCCTGTGCTGTGCACTAGTAGAGACATTATTACTTTGACTTCTATCAGACCACAGGCATGTGCTCTTCATGTCCAGCCTGGTGAGGCTAACTTCCACTGATACAGAGCCATGGAATTGGGAAATGGTCACTTTAGGAACTGTTCAATGTAAAAATCAACCCTTTCTGTAAAATGGGCTCTTTAATTTTGAAGTGATTTTTCCCTGTGGTCTGTTTAGGACACGGTGGTGGCCCTCCAGGCCCTGGCTCTCTACTCCACCAGGGTGTTCAGTAGAGGAGGAGCCAGCACAGTGACAGTACAGTCTCCCAGTGGGCATCAGTACCTCTTCTATGTGAACCAAAACAACAAGCTTCTGTACCAGGAGAGGGCGCTGCAGGACACAGAAGGGAAGTACAGCATTGAAGTGAAGGGCAGCGCTTGTGCCTCAGTGCAGGTCAGTGAATACACATCTCTCCTCCCAGTCCTGTGGTGTAAGATGTGCTTTAATATACTTTATTGGGAAGGTCAAACATATAAGAAGCTTCTTCTGGCTTGATTTCTAGTTCATTAAATGTGTTTATTCTAGCTTATAAAATGTTTGTTTTTGGACAGGATGGTTTCCCTGACTTCCTCTTCTCTGTCCCAGGTGGCGCTCCACTACAACATCCCTACTCCTACCAAAAGCACAACGCTCAGTATCCAGGTGACTCCAGAGGTAGACTGCAACAGCAAGTCTTTGCGACCCAGAGTCACGCTGAAACTCCAGTCTCAGTAAGAATGAAGGACCCGTTTTGTCTTCACAGCATTCTTTTAAATGTTGACACTTCAGTGTTATTTTGGAGCGTGTCTTACAGAATGGATTTGACCCAAATGAATTAGTTTCATTATACCGGTGTATATGTTATTGACCTTCCAGTTGATACCTAGGCTTGGATAAGTAACAATAAGATGATGTATCTGGCAGCCTGGTCTTTATGGCTAAAATAATCCAAGTTGCGTGAAGTTGTTGCTGTGCACTCTCCTCAAACAATAGCATGGTCTTTTGTCACTGTAATAGCTACTATAAATTGGACAGTGCAGTTAGATTAACAATAATGTAAAGCTTTCTGCCCAGATAAGACATGTCTGTCCTGGAAAGTTACTTACAACGTCATTCTAGTCACATTAGCAACAACCGTCCCAGTATAGGGACACCGATCCTGTAGAGGTTATGGCTAAAATAACCCATGGATCCATTCATTTGATTATTACAAGCGCTTGTCAAAATCCAACTTTATCAATCATCTCTTTGCTTTCACAGATATCATGGAAAGGAGCTGACCACCAATATGATTATAGTGGATTTGAAAATGCTCTCTGGGTTTTCCCCATATCCAGACTCTTTGGGGAGGGTGAGTTTTTGTGTGACCTTTATCCATGGAGGTCTTGCCTGATCTGTGACCCTTTCTAATACTGTTTTTGTCCATGCAATATGAATGGCTTGTCTTCACAGCTGAGGGGTTCAAGTCAAGTGGATCGGGTTGATACCAAAGATGACCATGTGTTAACGTACTTGACAGAGGTGAGGTGAAAACCACCCATCAGTTTGAAATGGTCCACATAGCACTCTGCAATATAATGGGTGTCATTTCAAAATAATATATATTGATGTACTGGTGACATGTCAGCAAAGCTGAACTGTAACTTCTGCTTAGATCATTTAATGACCAATATGTTTGTTTTTCTCCCAACAGTTAACATCACTATTTCCTTTCACCATCACCCTGGACATCATACAGGAGCTCCCAGTACAGAATCTAAAGCCAGCGGTGGTCAAGATCTACGACTACTACCAGCCAAGCAAGTTGATTTACTAACCCGCCCCAAAACGTCCTTTTCCATGGTTTAACATTTTTGGTCAACTTGTGTTCATTTACTGAGACTAACATGTCTTATGGTTACAGGTGACCAGGCTGAGACAGAATATGTCTTCCCTTGCAAGTAGGAGTTCCAAGCTGGTGAGCTATTTTAAATCTAGAATAATTGGTGATGAATAATTCTTTTCTAGCTGACCCATAAACTACATGTAATATAAATGATTTGGGAGCCTATATTCTTTAATCTAATTGCTGGTCTGTTACATTTAATTTATTTGCTCTTCTGCAGATGTAAGATGACATTGAGGTCACACCTGCAACCCTTCAGACCTCTTTCAAGTGCTGAAGTAAATGATGAAACTGGAAATAAAGTTTTTCATTATAACCCTTTTCTGGAGTGTTTGTTTTAAAGATTGTCATACTGATAAGCAGTGAGTGCTGAGGTGAATGTTGTAAGGCAGTGGTTCTACTACTGGAGGGAACCTGGCCTTGCCACAGGGTGTACTGGGAACTCATGGACAGAGCAGAATGTCATTGGGGTTCAGTTAACAAACTATACCGCCAGAGAGCTGCTGTTAATCAGGGTTGCCAGCTCTACAAAGGTGTAAATGTTATCGCTCAATTTTGTACACAGCTTTGGTTTCTCTCTTTATGTTCTGCAGTCTGTCATGGACCCCTGTAGGTTCTTTTATTCCTCATCAGGGAATGGGCTCAGAACATTTTACCACTAAATTATATAAACAAATCTTCCAAAGGAATGAGTCCTGTCTGTAATCTCCATTATGATGATCTCCTAATGGTGTGGACACCACAGGAAAGATGTGGTCGTACATACCTCACAAATAAATTAGATGAACAGAACCATCGACATGAGACTCACACAACGGGTGTAGCCCTGTTGACGACACGACTCCCTAAACTATATGAAAGTAATGTATGCAAACATACTGGGATTATGAACAAGAGTGTGCTTTGAAAAGCAGTGAGACTCATGACCAGTACAATGCCAGATGTTCTGTTTTAGTTCAGAGAAGATGTAACAAGCCCTCTTGATTGGTCAGTGCTCAGGAATTCTTAAACTATTATCGTATCTGAAGATTATGCCTTTGTTAAATGTTTTTCATGAAGAAATGGAATGTTGGTTAGGTTAGTATCAGAAGGCAATGTTTAGTATGATGACATATGACAGACAGGAAGGGGTTTGTAAGATATGGGGATTGGACAGTAGAGGGAGCTATTCAACTCTTGGAAGGCTATATAAAGGGGAGACTGGTGATTGGCCAGAGGAGGTAGTTTCATTGTTTATAAATAAGGGGGTTAGGCGCGGGAGAGTTAGAACGGCCATATCAATCTGGGAGCCGTTCTCCGGACATCGCGAGTCTGTATCTATGCTGTAGATTCGTGATTTTAATAAAAGCCTCTAACACGATGCAGTATGGCGAACTCTTTGACAGCGATAATTGCCACCATTCATCATATACGACATAATGGCGCCCAACGTGGGGCCTGGGTTTGCGTCTCTTCCTTGTTTCAGTCAACCGCCGGCCTAACTCTCTCTGAAGCATGGCTGAGAAAGGGTGAGTGTCCTTATCGCTTCGGAGTTTGTTAGATTGGATATGACTTGTGTACATTGAAGAGATGTTCCATTATGACCCGGCCTCGGTGGTGGTGTTGCTGGTCAACTAGAGTCGGCTAAAATTTATCCCAGGGGAAACGGCAGATAATTGGGAGTTTTTAGAGCATGAAACGGTAGGATTTAAGTATTGAACGTGTATAATTCATTGGTAACGGGTGACAATGGGTTAGTAGAGAATAAAGGTTGGAAGACGTCTGCATAATTAGGGCACCGTGAATACGGAAAAGACCTCGAAAGGGGCGACTCGTAATAATAATTATTATTATTATTGAGTGGGCTACAAATCCTGGGCTTAGTTAGTATTGGGTCAGGTTGATTTCTTAAGCGGGAATTATGAAGTGAATTGGTGTATTTATGTTATACTCCTCCTCTGGCCGACGGGAAATTGGTTTGGGGATAACCGCTTGATATGAGATTCATCTTTCAAGGCAGCATAAAGTTAGACGGGGATATTACTGATAGACAATGATTTGGCCACGGTGCGGGGTGTTCATTTGTATAGCTAGTAGGCTGCAGTTAGCTGGAGGTTGGTGTTAATGCTGGATTGTTTCAGGCCACGTGGTGCCTCGTGGCTAAGGCTTGATTGTATGGTTCGGGTCACGTGGTACATCGTGGCGAAATGCTAAAGGCTAAGGCTTGAGGCTAAAGGCTAATTTTTGTAAGGCTAAAGTGTGAATCATGCTCCATCATGGTGGCTGAGGTGGATGCTAGTGCTAATTGGGTTTTGTGCCACGGTGTACCGTAGGCTAAGCTAACTGCTAAGGTTGAATGCTAATTGTGTTGCGTGCTATATGCTAACGGATATCCTTAGAGATTCCATTGCGATGGGTTAAAGTCTCTTAAACTTGTCACTGTCTGTAAGTCAGGTTGTATGTTTTGTGAGCGCTGTTAAATGTTGTTTGACTATAAGGGGGAAATGGGAATTACAGCTGGCTGTTATTCTTTCTGTTTGGGGAGAGAGAAGAGAGAATCTTTCTTCCACGGTGAAAAGGGGTTTTTGAATGGTTGTGCGCATGCGTTTAATTTTGCGACACTACACTACAGAAAGGGGGAGTTTATGACACGAGATTAGGACACGTTTTGGTTTACGGCACTAAATCTACGACATGCGGTCGTGCTGAGGCGACGGAACAAAATGGTGGCCAGTACGGTCATGTGATTGTTTCAGGTTTCTTTTCAGGGGTTAATGGCTACCGGAAAAGAGAGGTGAACACGACTCTTAAAATCGTTAAAGTAACTGTTATGTGAACGTTAAACTATTTGGCGAGATGTGGTAAAGTTATAAATCAAATATATGTTGACGGAGTATAATTAATTAAATTAAAAGACGATTAAAATAAAAAAAAAGGTTTTTGAGCGATTTATTTAATTCTGAGTTTAGTCTTAGAGTGAATAATGTAGAACGAATGAATATGGAATGGTTGGAAATACTCAGTGATGGCATGAACTACTAAAAGCTGTTCTTGTGTCTTTATCCCTTGTCATGAGAGACAGGAGAGAGAGGGGGAGCGAGGAGATACAGGAAGTGATCACGTCACGTGGCAGAGGATCAAGTCAAAAAGGTTTTGGTACTGTTTATGGTTACAAAATCTTTCTCTAACAGGATATGTGATGTTATGACGATTTTACAGGGGCTTGGCAAATTTTATTTCAATAAAAGTTACATTTTGGAGGCTATGTGCATCACTGGGCTGGATTGCAGTTCGATTGGAAATCAGGTGACTGACATTATTCTTTAAATTTATGATAATTAGGGGTTATAGAGCAAGGGGTTAAAGGCTTTGTTTAGGGGTATTTTAGTCTGAAGATGACTAACTTGCATTTACTGGCAGTTGATGGGTTGTGGTAAGATATACTCAACACTAATTGATAAATTGGTGACATAGGAATAGGAATTGGGGTTAATTATTCAGGATGGTTAATGGATTTGTTTAGGTTATATTAAGAATTACAGGGGGGAAGTCTATATAACTTATATAGTCTAAAATAGGATAGTTCACAATAAAGGAATATAAAGGGCTTGATATAGGGGAAAATTGATTGAAATAGTCCTTTTTTAATCAAAGTAGGGTTAGAGTAGTGTTAGGAGAGACTAATGGCAGAAGTTAGTACACCTTTCTCACATACGGATTCAGCAGAAAGACATCATCCAGCAGGGTGATTATGGCATCAGAGATGAAGACGAATACGAGCAGAAACAACGATGAAGATGAATCCAGAAGAAGGAAGGAAAATCGGGATGTCTGGGAACTTAAGGAGAAGATGATGATGATGATGAGAGGTCATGCATGGGAGGTGACTCTGTGATCAGAAGGAAGTGGCAAGAGAGGAAAGAAGGATACTGGAGACTTGATCTCTGATGAAAGTTGAACGAAGAAGGAGACAAGATATTCGAGTTCTGATGAAGAAAAGTAAGAAGATGATGGAAGATGATATTTCAAGAACAGAACTTAGAAGATAACCTTTTGAAGAATACTGATAGGTCCACAACGAGAAGAACCGGACGAAGAAAACTCTATCAAATACAACTTATAACTGGTGGTGGAGAAGAAGAAAATAAGTGTTGGTTATGAAGAATCAGAGTGAATCAAATCAACAATCACTGTTACAGCTTTAACTGAACAATATCAAAGGCAATTGTACCCGCCAAGGGGGGACCAGATGTTCCATATCGACTGTCAGTTTCTGGACAGACACAGAATTGGAGAAGAAGAAACAGAGGAAGATTAAGGAGCAAGGGAAGATCACCTGTGCTTCAGGTGAACACTAAATATTCTAGAGTGCCGAGAATATCCGGAAGGGGTGCATTGCTGAGAGCCTCGATTAGAGAAGAAGAGAAAATAGTTAACAGTTGAAACCACCGGCCATTAGAAGTGATAGTGAATAGGGGAAAACTTATTTGTGTTCAGCCTAAAGAGGTTAAACATCTCACTAATTGATAACGAATTAGGATAGGGATTTGAGGTAGTACTTACTCTTAAAGTACTAATATTAGAAGATACTGTTATTGTAGTGTTGGGAAGAGAATTGAAGCGTACAATAAAGATGTACACTAGACGACTGACTGTCTGGTAGCATATTTTAGAAAGTAGGGTTTTTGGGGAATCATTTGCTTAAAAGATAAATATCATAGGAAGGATGATAATGTATTAGATTGCCTGTTAGACAATCTGTCTGGGAAAACACTTAATAGGGGTGACTGTTATTTTGGGTTACATTCTTACACTAAGAGATTTGAGGTTAGGCTAAAAGGTGTTTAGTCGGTTTTGCCAAGTCTGTGTGTAATGAGTCAGAAGCAGGTGGGGAACTTTCCCAATCACATATTCCAAAAATTTGGTGGTAAGAGATTTTGTCAATAGATCAGGGGAAAAGGTTTTAAATGTTATGAGAGAAAAGATTAGATTAAAATAAGTTAGGAGAACTAGGGGTGAAGGGACTCTGAGACAGTAAGCTAAGTTTCAAAGTTAGTAGTGAGAGAGAACCGTAATGAATGACACTTTAGAATAATCAATCAATTTTCAATCAATTTTATTTTATATAGCCCTTCTTACATCAGCTAATATCTCGAAGTGCTGTACAGAAACCCAGCCTAAAACCCCAAACAGCTAGTAATGCAGGTGTAATGCAGGTGTAAGAAGATCAAGGTAATTGTGGGTACCTTTTGTTATAATCAGAAGGTTTAAAGTTTAGAGGTAGAACTGAAAAGGGGAAAACTGGGGGAAAACTAGGAGTAAATAAGGACATTAACACTTCAGTCTATTAGAACAACAGGGAGAAGCAATTTAACTATTTCAACATTGATAGGTATTAAAGTCATAAATATATTGCATTTGATTATAAGGGAACCAATACAGCACCAATTTTAGGGGGAAAAATACTTATTAGGGTTTAGGATGGGGACGTTTCTCTCATATGGAGAGATAATTATGGAGAATAAGTATTGTTATGAGGACCAGGAGTAGAAGGAGGTATAGTTTGGAATAGGGTTAGGAGTGACTGTTCACTTATGTTGCGTAATATTATAGAGAAAGGTTAGGGAGAATATATGTGTACTTATCTAGTGCAAGCATTAGAAGTTGTTCCGGTTAAGAATTATGGGTTAAAGGGCTATGTAATTCATAAAGTAACGCTTATAATGGAAGATTTGAAGTCTGTAGAAGTTTTCAGTCATTGAGGGAGTTCAGGAGGAGTAGAACTGAATGGACAGTAGTCACTCCAACAGTAGATAATACACAGAGGATAATGGGAAATTTTGCACTAGAAGTAATTAGGGTTGATACAGCAGCTAAATCAACTACTTTAAGAGTAACTTTGGAAGGGATTAATGATACTATGGCAATAGCAAATATAGGAGTATGATACCGACAACAACTGTTCTGAAATTAAAGAGGTAGCAAGAGGGACTCAGGAGGTTATGGTACGAATGGGGTTAAAATAGGAGAGCAGATAGAAACAATATAGATTAATCTGAAATGGAGAATAGAGATTCATCATGGAAGCTGCAGGATGGGGTCTTTTGATTTTGATGACAGAGGGGGGGGGGGCATCTGATCAGTGCTGCTCGTTCCTCTGTTGTGGAAATTAGAGATAGATTAACTCATTCTGTAAGGTCAGTGAGGAATCTTGAGGGTCCATGTCTGTTGAGAATTCCATCCCAGACCTGTTAGACGGTTGCGCAGCCTCTGTCGGGTGTGGGTCAGTCTTGAGCTTTGTCATGACTGTGGAATTGGCAACAGTCATTGACAGATAAAATAATGTCGTTGTCAGAACAGTAGGGTTTAAGTGTTCTTGGGTAAATGGATTACCCTATGGGAATTGTTAGATGTAAAGTCAGGTAACAGTGGAAACCTGAAGTATTCAGGTGAACCAATGAGGATAAAAGTTGTTGTTGTTCTAATAAAACATATGAGGTAAGGGGTTATGGGAAGATCAGATTGGGATGTTGTATGATAAATTTGGATAAGTATGACCTTAAGGGTAGTAATGACAAATAATAGGTTACTTTTTATATATCAGGTAGTAAGAAGAGCAGGACTTTGATGGTTAAAAGATTAGCTTTTGACTGACAATGTGACTATGGGAATTGTAGAGATATTTGGTGGGTTTGTGATGATAGAGTATATTCTTACCCTATGGGGGATAGGATGTTGTTACAGGTCAACGTTGAAGCTTCCATATGAGGTTTTACCATTATAAGAGGGATAGCATTGGACACAGCTAACTCTAGAGTTAAAAGGGTGACATTTACATTTTAGTCATTTAGCAGACACATGGTGACATGTCATAGTCTTCAAGCCTATCATTGAAGAATAAGTTTAAGGGAGAAGGGGGGACTTCATTCATGGTATGGTGTAACATTTGGGAAGATAATATTGATAAATATTAGTTATACTGTGAGTCCAGATAGTTCAGATAATATCACTGGGGTTATAGATGCATTATAAGGGATGCATTTGAAAGGATTTGGTTGCAAGATCAATTAGGCCAGTAGGGGCAGTGATGGGTCAGATTCTAGTTTAAGCTTTGATAACACTGTGTGATGTTTGTACTGACTTTTGAGAAAGTTATGAGATTGAGATAGGTTGGAGAAGTGGTGCCTGGAGACAACACTCAGATGCCGGTGTTGACTGTTCCTGATCTGGATAAAGATGGACAAGTGGAACTGAGGGATAAATATCATTTTGGATTATTTTATGATTTTTCAAATTGGTTTTTCAATATTAGTATGATTTTTAGTATGATTTATGAATCAAAGGGGGGAATGGATAATGTGATTCATGCATCATTTATGTATCATTTTTTAAATTCTTAGGTGAAATGGAGGTTTAATTTGAAAGTGGTTGTTTTGCAAAGGATACTGTTTGGTCGTTTATTTTCTTGTCATTCCAGAAGCATTTGGGAGAACATGTGGAGATTGGAATACTCAAACAAAGACAATATGACTGGAGGAGATGAAACAAGGAGGGTGTGGCTGATTCCATCATCAACAAGTCCATTGGAAGAGGACACTACAGGGAGAGGAAGTGTAGTGGACTACATTCCAGTGTCTGCAATGAAATATAGACATATTTCACATATTTGATGTGTAATACATAATTGTGTCATATTCTTAGGTATTGATTTTAGTAGAATGATGTTTGATGTTATTGAATGCAGATGAGGATCTTAGATGCTTTTGTTTATTTCGATGGGGTTAGGGACAGAAGGTCTAGGAAGGGAGAGATTCATTGTACGATTCGATGGGTTGACCAGTTGTACAATGGATATTTATGGATAGGATTTTGTTTACATGGGTATTTAATTACATCATAGTTATGAATGCGTTTACATGAGTTATGAGGTTATCTGGAGTACCGACGGTGGTTGCCGGGGGCAGAGGGACCGTGAGAGAATTTTACTGTCTTGATTGATATGGATGGATGGCTGCTGGACAGTTTTTCGCTCTCACACTCCATAGAGATTTATTCATAATTCATAGTAATGTGTTCATACTTCATAAACAGGTATTTCATAGAAAGGTATTTACACTCTGGAGGAGAATGTTTTTGGGTTTAAGGTTAAGAATATTCAATGAGATAAATGGTTAATAGTCATAATCTTATTCTGTTTGTTTTCGAGACGTTTATTTCGTCTCGAAAGGGGGGAATATCGTATCTGAAGATTATGCCTTTGTTAAATGTTTTTCATGAAGAAATGGAATGTTGGTTAGGTTAGTATCAGAAGGCAATGTTTAGTATGATGACATATGACAGACAGGAAGGGGTTTGTAAGATATGGGGATTGGACAGTAGAGGGAGCTATTCAACTCTTGGAAGGCTATATAAAGGGGAGACTGGTGATTGGCCAGAGGAGGTAGTTTCATTGTTTATAAATAAGGGGGTTAGGCGCGGGAGAGTTAGAACGGCCATATCAATCTGGGAGCCGTTCTCCGGACATCGCGAGTCTGTATCTATGCTGTAGATTCGTGATTTTAATAAAAGCCTCTAACACGATGCAGTATGGCGAACTCTTTGTTGACAGCGATAATTGCCACCATTCATCATATACGACACTATAGTGACCCAAAATATCAACGCAACATTTAAAGTGTTGGTTTCATGAGCTGAAATTAAAGATCCCAGAAATGTTCCATAAACACACCTTGCTGCTCTCATTTTGTGCACATTTGTTTACACCCCTGTTAGTGAGTATTTCTCCTTTGCCAAGATGATCTACCTGACAGGTGGGGCATATCAAGAAGCTGATTAAAGAGAATGATCATTACAGGTACACCATGTGCTTGGGGCAATAAGGCCACAATAAAATGTGCAGTTTTGTCACGCAACACAATGTCTCAAGTTTTCAGGGAGCGTGCAATTGTCATGCTGACTGCAGGAATGTCCACACGAGCTGTTGCCAGAATTGAATGTTCATTTCTCTACCATAAGCTGTGTCTAAAGTCATTTTAGAGAATTTGCCAGTACGGCCAACCGGCCTCAACCACGTGTAACCACGCCAGCCCAGGAACTCTACATCCGGTGGCTTCACCTGCAGGATTGACTGAGACCAGCCACCTGAACAGCTGATGAAACTGGAGTATTTCTGTCTGTAGTAAAGGCTTTTTGTGGGGGAAAAGTATTTCTGATTGGCTGGGCCTATGCCCACCCATGGCTGCGTCCCTGCCCAGTCATGTGAAATCCATAGATAAGGGCCTAATTTATTTCAACTGACTGGTTTCCTTATTTGAACTGTAAAATCGTTGTTGCATTTATATTTTTGATCAGTATATTAAAGATCAATGGATACATATCACACCCACTTCAGTGGTCACTTATGGGTAGAATGATAAATTGCATTCTATCCAACAGCTCAAACTCCGATTAGGACTGTGACAGTCAGTTGGATCCAGTAATGCAGTGGTCAACAAACCCCCCTGTAGTCTCCTGGGGGTACTCAATCACATGTGGCGCTGAGTCCCAGGGGTGTCGTACACTCCCATTGTTAATCCCAAATGGACCTCTGGCCCCTACACATCCTAGGCATTCTGGTTGATCTGAAAGGATTACATCAGTGGTGTTGTCAGGTCGCTATTTGGTTTGGGAACAAAACATTTAAGTGCCGATTATTGTATAGGACAATATACAAACGTGTTTGAGAAAATTTGAAAAATACAATTTTATTTAGTACATTTATTGGTTTCTTTTCATTTTGATAAGATATGTAAAAATCCAATTTGTAATGTAAAAATAAAAATATATCGATTATGGTTATTTTGGGGTGGGGTCATAAGAAATTCTGGCAAAATAAATGGGGTCCACAGAAATTGTCTGAAAAAATTGTGTCCCCGCTAAGAAATTTTGAATGCCATATTTCTTGGACCAGTCATTTCAAATCAGTCAAGGGAAGTGACAAGTGCACACTTTGGGAGGAAGGAGAGAGAATTGGGACAAGGTCTCTATAGGGATGCCATCCCCTTCTGTCGTATCATGTAGAGAATGTTTTGGACTTCCTTTTTCTGGGCAGCAGAGGAGGGGAGAGGGGGGTAGCCAGAGGTTCCTCTTTGACCAGTGTGGCTGAGGAGGGGGCTGATAACCCCAAACCAAAAGAACCAGGCTCCAGCTTGACCCTGGAGGGGAGCGAGGTGACCCAGCTTTAGGCCTCTTGGCTGGGGAGGCTTGGTGGGCGGAGGGGCAGCTGTGCTGGTTCAGACACACAGAGCAGAGAGGATTGACAGGTAGACACACCTGTTGACCAAACCCCACCAGCAAACAGTTGATCTCACTCCATAGATCCCTGTGAGAGAGGAAGATCATCATCGATCAACATCACCATCCCAGTCTTCACCAAATGTTTTCCTTTCCTGCTGTAAAGGATCTGATTGGTCAGTGACTGGTTAACGAGTGACCTGATAGGTCAGAGGGACAGGAAGTGGTGTTGTCACTGATGGTTATTAAATTACTACATCTGAGCTCCTAGAGTGTGAGGCTCTCCTTTTTCAAGTGTCCTAGAAACCCTCTGGAGCATCACTGACGTCTGCTTCAGGATCTTCACCTTGGTCTGGAGGAGGGGGTAGGGGAGAAGGCATGTCAAGGTTTTTTTCATACTCATGTTCAAAGGAAGACATGGTGCAGTAAGAGTGTCTGTGCCTTCAGAAAGTTTTCACACCCGTTGACTTTTTCCACATGTTGTGTTACAGCCTGAATTTAAAATGGATTAAATTGAGTAGTTTTTTATCCCTGGCTAGAATTGTTATTTATTTATAAAAAGCTGAAATGTCTTGTCAATAAGTATTCAACCTCTTTGTTATAGCAAGCCTAAATTAGTTCAGGAGTAAAAATGTGCTTAACAAGGTCTTCCATCTTTTTAGGTAGAAAACATGAAGACTGGCTATGGTCATCAGCGAGGAGCTGAGAGATAAATGATATGGATTTCATGTCTCATTGACAATTCTAGCAAGCACTGGTTATGCAACAAACCTACTGAACCACTTCCTCACAAGCTACAAGTGCTGATGCACTACAACCTCTGGAGCAACACTCAATCCACTCCTGAGATGGAGACTTATCCCGTCCACCCAGTGGTGTAGTGGAGGGTATACGCAGGTATACGCAGTATGCCCACTTATTTTTCAGTGGGCATTTCGTACACTCACTTCTTAATCCCCACTGATGTGTATCAAAGTAGTGTGGTGGAGGTATACGCCATCTCAATTAATAAGGCTGATGGAACTGATCAGAATGTTTAGCTTAAAATGTTGACAAACTATTATTTCTCCACATTTTACGCGCAGCAATGTGCACACGGCGGAAGGCCTACGCGTGAACGTTCCAACACGCGATTGCGGAATAAACACCGTTCTAAAAATGCGCACCGCACATACGAGTGGTTTCATGGACAGAGATGGAAATATCCGTTAGAAATGTAGAAAGAGGGTGGATTTAAAGATGCAACAACTGTAATGTGTTGCTAATATGACTATGCCTTTGGCTGCTAGACAATGAAAGAAAGTTGAACAGGAGAACGCATAATGAGTACGTCTTTATAAAAATAATTGCCTCCACGTTTCTATGGTGGGATTTTGGCTATAGGCTACTACTTTGAAGCTAGGTAAGACATGCATCACATAATGAAGTAAAACGTTCAGGTGTCAAATAATTAAGGAACAGGAAAAATATAGCACTGCTAATGATAGGTCTAACTGTCTTCTGGTAGATGGAAAGGCTTTCCCAAAAATCTCCTTTATTAAATGTTAACTAGCTACAAAGTAGCCTATGCCTACCTGTCAGAATGATATGATGATTATTTGTATCAATCTAGTGTCCTTTTTTTTTTGTTGCCTACTCCATCTCATGTGCAACAGAAACACCACTAACCAAACAAAAGTGCCTGCACACTTGAATTAAAGGATAACTACACTCAAAAATCAAAATTTCTTCAAAAGTGGTCTCCTGATGTTGTTCAAGCATTGTTATGGACTTAGAATATACAATTGTGATTTTTTTCTGTTAAAAAAACTGTGAGAGCAAAAACCTGAAAAAATGGGGGAAAATCTGAAACCTTTGAATTTCTGACTCATTCAGAGTGTATGTCACTGTTTTTCATAGAACTTTTCACACAGGGCGCCTTTCCTTCGCCGGGCGGGCCGTTTGGACATTTCTTGGCAAAATTAGAGTATACCCACTTCTCCAGGCACCACTACACCACTGCGTCCACCCATTCATTTAATTCTGACAGGTATCACGAGATTATTTATTTGAAGAGACATTTTGAAGTACACACATTGTAGTTGACTTATTGAAAATCAGTACTTGATTTAACAGAAGGCTATTCTGGTGAAGGTTAAATAGCTGGAGTAAAATGTAACAGTCCTATAGTATTTCTTACAGTATACTGCATGTAGAGCTATAGAATGTCTTTGAAAAAGCTGTGCATAAGGTTAAGGCATATTGGCTTGCAAAATGTCAAGTATTTTTAAGGCTCATGATTATATATACCCGTCCGGCTCAGTTGGTAGAGCATTGCACTTGCAACGCCAGGGTTGTGGATTCGATTCCCATGGGGGACCAGTACGAATGAAAATGTATGCACTCGCTACTGTAAGTCGCTCTGGATAAGAGCGTCTGCTAAATGACTAAAATGTAAATGTAATAAGTTGCACTACCTCATCTCTGTACCCCACAATTATCTGTAAGGTCCTCAGTCGAGCAGTGAATTTCAAACACAGATTCAACCACAAAAACTAGGGAGGTTTTCCAATGCCTCACAAACAAGGGCAGATGAGTACATTGGGGGAAAAAAGTATTTATCAGCCACCAATTGTGCAAGTTCTCCCACTTAAATTGATGAGAGAGGCCTGTAATTTTCATCATAGTTACACGTCAACTATGACAGACAAATTGAGGAAAAAAAATCTAGAAAATCACATTGTAGGATTTTTTATGAATTTATTTGCAAATTATGGTGGAAAATAAGTATTTGGTCACCTACAAACAAGCAAGATTTCTGGCTCTCACAGACCTGTAACTTCTTCTTTAAGAGGCTCCTCTGTCCTCCACTCGTTACCTGTATTAATGGCACCTGTTTGAACTTGTTATCAGTATAAAAGACACCTGTCCACAACCTCAAACAGTCACACTCCAAACTCCACTATGGCCAAGAACAAAGAGCTGTCAAAGGACACCAGAAACAAAATTGTAGACCTGCAGCAGGCTGGGAAGACTGAATCTGCAATAGGTAAGCAGCTTGGTTTGAAGAAATCAACTGTGGGAGCAATTATTAGGAAATGGAAGACATACAAGACCACTGATAATCTCCCTCGATCTGGGGCTCCACGCAAGATCTCACCCTGTGGGGTCAAAATGATCACAAGAACGGTGAGCAAAAATCCCAGAACCACACGGGGGGACCTAGTGAATGACCTGCAGAGAGCTGGGACCAAAGTAACAAAGCCTACCATCAGTAACACACTACGCCGCCAGGGACTCAAATCCTGCAGTGCCAGACGTGTCCCCCTGCTTAAGCCAGTACATGTCCAGGCCCGTCTGAAGTTTGCTAGAGTGCATTTGGATGATCCAGAAGAGGATTGGGAGAATGTCATATGGTCAGATGAAACCAAAATAGAACTTTTTGGTAAAAACTCAACTCGTCGTGTTTGGAGGACAAAGAATGCTGAGTTGCATCCTGTCACAGTTTCAGCCGAGGCTGCCTCTCTTCCTTGCTCGGGCAGGCTTCGGCGGTCGTCGTCTCCGGAGTACTAGCTGCCACCGTTGTATGTTTCGATGTTCGTTTGGTTTTGTCTTGATGTTGTACACCTGTTTTCATTTAGCGTTCATTAGTGTCCTACAAGTTCTCGTTGTGTTTGTCAGGTGTTGTGTGTGATTGTACTTGCTGTCGTGTTTGTGCGCTACTGTTGGTTGTCTGTGCTTCAGTGTTTTCCTCCTCTGTTGGGGAGGGTTCTCGCACATGTTAGTGCGCATTTTGTTTTACGCCTGTGTGCGTATTTTCTCGCCTCCGGGCTTTTTGGCTCGTGTTATGAGTTATGAGTCTTTTGGACTAAGTTTCTGCGTCCTGCGCCTGATTCCTGCACCACACCCACCTACAGCACCCGCTGACACATCCAAAGAACACCATACCTACTGTGAAGCATGGGGGTGGAAACATCATGCTTTGGGGCTGTTTTTCTGCAAAGGGACCAGGACGACTGATCCGTGTAAAGGAAAGAATGAATGGGGCCATGTATCGTGAGATTTTGAGTGAAAACCTCCTTCCATCAGCAAGGGCATTGAAGATGAAACGTGGCTGGGTCTTTCAGCATGACAATGATCCCAAACACACCGCCCGGCAAACGAAGGAGTGGCTTCGTAAGAAGCATTTCAAGGTCCTGGAGTGGCCTAGCCAGTCTCCAGATCTCAACCCCATAGAAAATCTTTGGAGGGAGTTGAAAGTCCATGTTGCCCAGCGACAGCCCCAAAACATCACTGCTCTAGAGGAGATCTGCATGGAGGAATGGGCCAAAATACCAGCAACAGTGTGTGAAAACCTTGTGAAGACTTACAGAAAACGTTTGACCTGTGTCATTGCCAACAAAGGGTATATAACAAAGTATTGAGAAACTTTTGTTATTGACCAAATACTTATTTTCCACCATAATTTGCAAATAAATTCATTAAAAATCCTACAATGTGATTTTCTTGATTTTTTTTCTTCTCATTTTGTCTGTCATAGTTGACGTGTACCTATGATGAAAATTGCAGGCCTCTCTCATCTTTTTAAGTGGGAGAACTTGCACAATTGGTGGCTGACTAAATACTTATTTCCCCACTGTAGGTAGATGGGTAAAAATAAAAAAGCAGACACTGAATATCCCTTTCAACATGGTGAAGTTATTCATTGCACTTTGGATGGTGTGTTAATACACCCAGTCTCTACAAAGATACAGGCGTCCTTCCCAACTCAGTTGCCGGAGAGGAAGGAAACTGCTCAGGGATTTTACCATGAGGCCAATGGTGACTTTAAAATACACAAGTTTACGCACTGTATCCCGGTTGGCGCCATAACTCTACACAAATGCATTTAATTTCCGCCGAAAGTTGTTTGCACAACGTCTGCCGGTGTAAACACAGCGATGTCGACGCTAGCTTGGGAACACGGTTCTACTACTTTGACTGGAGATGGCGCTACTCTCCTCCACCCGAATTCAGTGCAGAACTGGGAGGATAACATGACGACGTGGCCCAACATAACGTACAGCAAGATTTGCTCCTACTTCGTGCAATCCATGGCAATAGATGGAAAAGCAATGGACAATCTGAAAGCCTCCGAGGCATATCAATATCTGCACAGCAACAAAGTCGGTTGTGTCATGTCATACAAACATGATCGTTTTGTTTATCTGAAAGCAAATGTAGAGCCTAGCCAGTGTTTGAACAATGCATGGCATAATGCTTGGGTGCTGGTAACTGAAGCTGGAGAAGTCAAAACTGCGGGATGTACGTGTGTTGCTGGACCAGGGAGATCTTGTTCCCACTCAGCTGCGATCCTGTGGAAGGTAATTATTACCCATTTCTGCCTCGCACTGTGTGGCCTTGTCTACTTTAACAGACTGTGTTGTTGAACAGTAAATGTGATCAATATGTGACGGATCCTCCCATTGGGTCTGGGCATCTCGAAATTTTGGTGTAGCAGGCTCGGCCTCACAGACAGGCTGACAGGTTTCTGGAGCATCTAAAAAGGGGAAGAGAAAACATGGATGGAGCAAAATTAATGCAGGCATAGAGTCCTCTCACTACAAACATCACAATGGAAAAATGTGTACTACAACATTGCACTCACACGGACACACACAATCATCATCACAACAGCCTGCCACCTTGCATTGTATTTATGATGTAGACCAGGGGTGTCAAACGTACGGCCCGCGGGCCGGATCAGGCCCGCAAACGGGTTTAATCTGGCCCGCGAGATGATTAAAAAAAAAAAAGAAGAAAAAAAAATCTTTTTTTTTTTTTTTAAGTATAAAAATGCGCTGCAATTTTTTTATAAAATAAACTGCTGTTCCAATTGCGTCCACTGGATGGCGCAATAGCAATTGTGTTAAGCAAGCAAACTGTTTATACCGGGGCAGAGCAAGTAGGTCAAGCACGTGCAGCCAATGAGCTACTTTGTTTTGCCCGCGATATTTATTACGGCTTCTACTTTTAACATTATGTGCTTTGGCACCCTCATTGCCCCTCATTGCCCCAATTGCTGAGGCGTTTCTTTGATTTACGAGAAGAAATTGAACAGTTCATGGAAGAAAAGGGCAAACCAGTGTTAGAATTTCATTCCGCAGAATGGATGCCGGACCTTGCATTTATGGTGGATGTTACAGAGCACCTGAATAACTTGAACAAACAGCTGCAAGGGCGCAACAAAGTTGTCACACAGTATTATGACAGCATACGTTCTTTCAAGTTGAAGCTGTCATTGTGGGAGACGCAACTTGCCGGTGGTGATGCAGCTCACTTCCCCTGTCTGAAAAATGTGTGCGCGACCCAACATGTGGCAGACATGAAGCGGTTCAAAGATAAAATAACTGGACCGTTACGGGAGTTTGAGCAACGCTTTCAGATTTATGTTTATATGTTTTTATGTTGATGTGCTATTGTTTTTAATTGATTTTATTTTATTTGTATATTTAACCTATTCTTGACTCTGTGGTTCTTGCACTTGTTTGGGGAACAGGATTTCATTATTTTTATCTACATTTCTGCCTGAGAAATGACACCCTGATATAGTTCTGTGATCTGTGAAACAGTTTTGTTAATCACTGAGGCATTGTGTGTTTGTGTGTTCTTTTTCTTTAGAATTTTCAAATAAACTTGACGTGTTTTATGATTAATAGTGATGTTGTGCTTGTACTATTTTGGACACACTGTCCTCAGGCTCCAGCTTTATGTTGTATGTTGATCGTATTAAAACAAAGAAAACAATCTGAAGTTGTTGTTTTTAAGTTATATATACCATGATTTTTCCGGTCCGGCCCACTTGGGAATAGATTTTCCTCCATGTGGCCCCTGAGCTAAAATGAGTTTGACACCCCTGATGTAGACTAAGGCACACGCAGGCAGGCACACACACACACACACACACACACACACACACACACACACACACACACAATTAATGATGTAGCTATCGTGGGCATTGTTTGTCCCATCTCCAAAACAATATATAATAATAATAATATAATATGCCATTTAGCAGACGCTTTTATCCAAAGCGACTTACAGTCGTGTGTGCATACATTTTTTGTGTATGGGTGGTCCCGGGGATCGAACCCACTACCTTGGCGTTACAAGCGCCGTGCTCTACCAGCTGAGCTACAGAGGACCACAATCAACTGCCTTAGCAAAATACCGGTAGCAATGTTAATGTATGACAACTTCTTCATAATTAACAGTATTGTCAGCTTCATAGCTAAAGTTGCTGAACTTACCCTCAGATTCAAGTCTGCGTTTCTTTATCTGGGGGGAGGCAGTGGTCCGCTGGGTGAGTTGACGCCTCTTTGGCTGGGGAGGGCGATTGTATCCCAACCACAACTCTGGGAAAGGATTATCCTTGGTAGGTTTTTGGTCAACAAAGTGATAGGAACAAACAAAACGTTGAGGGGTGGTTTCTTTAGATTCAATGCCTTCAGCCAGGTCCTTGATTCCGAGTCGGTATCAGGCTTGCGAAAAAATGTAAACAATGGAGCGCATGGACATTGCCTCTTCGTAGCTGGTTTGTGGTCGTAGCACTCTCTATCTAACCACTCGTTCAGGTGCTTTCTCAAGTTTTTGCAACCAACTACCGCACACGTCGTTGCCGAACCACTTTTCTTCATGTTGTAATTGTAATTTTTATATCCTCTTTGTCACTGCGATATCAGTGCTTTGTCGGCACAACGGAGCTAGCTAGCAAAACAAACCCAGCCCGGCAGAACGGAAGTGGATTGCATCGACGGAAGGAGTTCAGGAAGTAGAGCGGAAACGGCTCAAAAACTTGTGTATAGCTACAGAGTTTAATGGCGTGATGGGAGGGGATACAATTATCTGGCCCACTTTACCCCGGTGGGAGGAGTTTGCCGTGGCTGAAAAGTAACCGGGATGCCTCTGGGGCATGAGCCAGGTGCCCCTTTAAAAGCAGATGAAATTGACTCAAAACAAAGTGATCTTGGTCAAGCATGCAGAGTAATGATTTAGGATTCTGAGTTTTCATATGCATAGGCCTAAGTGTTTGGTCTTGATAAAATCCCCATATGTGCTTCAGCTGCCTTCCAAGTGTTTGAAAATTCAAACATTCTATGGAAAAACATGTTGTAGGCCTATGTTCATGAAATATGCACCATGCTGCATTGTTGACAATATGATCCGGCTTTTGAAATGGGCGTTCAGTCTAATCGAACTCCCTGAATATCCAGCAGGTGCGAGCGTTTAGTAATTAGAAAAAAGTCCGGAACTAAGGATATTTATAGGGACGTGACCGACAGTCTGTACTTCCTTTCTACTGAGTCCACAAACAATCCGCGGTGGTGAGTATCCTAGGCCACGGTTGTTATGGCAATTTGTTGCGCAATCTTATACCTATAACAACAGGTCGGCGATTAACTTTTAAAAAGTTAGTGCCTAACATTTCTACTTGCATCTGGTCTTTTACAGGCTATACCAAATGCAATCCAAAAGGGTTTAGCAACAGAATTGCTTATGTATGTGCACGCTAGACAAACATCTGCAATCTGTGTTTGGCGCCCAGTTTCTAGACCGATATATCAGTAAAACAATAACCTAAATGCAATTGAGCCTTTTTACCGACCTGTGTCTACAGCCTGGTCTCATGGACTAGATGTAACATAGTAAAAGTAAATCCGGGACACTGAAATGTAGTATGTTATGTTTGGTACTGTTACATAAGACCGACCGTTACTTAAGCCAAAACCAAAATAGTTAATGTTTTGGGTGGGTGTATAACGCTGACGACTTTAACATTTTGGTTAATAAGCAACTTCAACTACTGTTTAGCTACTTTGGACATGCTTAGCTTCTTGTCTAACCTTAACCCCTAATGCTTAGCTAACATTATCTAGCTAACGTTGGCCACAACAAATTGGAATTTGTAAGATGTTGTACATTAGGCAAGTTTGTAACATATCGTACGACTTGTAATTTGTAACATACTGTACGAAATGGATGACTGACATCCACAAATGTAATACATACCATACGAAATGTAACATTTACTTAATGGGGAGTCTTGGATTTTACATACAGAATAATACGAAATGCTCTGAGACCAGGTTGGTGCCTGTTTGGGGGTGCTTCTGCCTGTATATCAGTGGATGGACAGTTCTGATAAGGAATGGATGGTTTGCATCCCCAGGAAATAATTTCAGATCTTATTGTTAAGTACCACCTCCCCCGGTAGATGTTTATTTTATTAGCTAACCAATTTCCTAACCTTAACCTAATTCTCTTTACCTTATAGTTAAAGTCAATTGACAATCTGTATCCCAGCTAGACAACCTCTAGGCAGTGCAGTAGGGAGGTCTTCCCAGGAGGAATACAGAGTCATAACTGACTTGGTTTATTTTTCTCCTTTAGTCATGGTTCTTCCTGGGCTTCAGGTTTGGAGATGGATACTCTTTGCCTGCATTCACTGGATTTGTGTCTGTCAAGAAACTGCAGGACCGTAAGTAAATCTGCAGTCACAGAAGTTAGAATTTAGTCATCACACTTAAGTCTCTCGTCTTGGTTTAACACACTCTCTGTCGGAGCAGATTTAGAGCAATTTTTCGTTGACCTTTTCTGCAGATCTTTATCTCCACAGTATTTTTCACCTAGGTTTGTGTTTAGAGGTATCATCTCATTAGGTAGTGATTTTCCTGTGTTCTCTGTAGGGTTTATATTGTAGCCATTCCTGCAGTGATCCAGGCAGGCTCAGAGGCCAAGCTTTGTGCCAGCCTTCTGCAGCCCAATGAGACCCTGGTCATGACCATATCTCTGATGGCTGACGGGCAGAACAAAATACTTCTCCACAAGAGTTCTGACCAAGAGTTTCATCGCTGCTTCCAGTTTCAGGTCAGCCCAGCACTGGTGGACATCCACAACCATTCCAATGAGTGGACTGGACTTCTCAGCTTTGAATCTCTTAGTTTCTTGGTGCAATGCCAGCTTATTTTATGGGAAATATCAATGTGGTGGCCTACCAGAACTTTTCTGGGATTCAGGCTCAAATTTGTACCAGGTTTTGATTGAATGCTACTACATACTATCTAGACAATTGATATATGCCACTTCTCCAAAGCAACTTCCAATAAGGGGAGTGCATAATGTGATCCCTGCAGGAGTTAAACGCTCTACCTTGAAGTTGCTAGTGGCACTCTCTTACCAACTGGGCCACACGGCACCACATCTTAATGTCCTATGTTGTTGGTCCATTAGTTCACCAGTGTTGCGCTCTTCCTCCCTGACAGGCCCCTCATGTGAAGAGTGACAAAGTGCAAAACTTCAAGGTGGAGGTTCGAGGTGACACGTTTCTATCAACAGAGGAGAGGAAGGTCATGATCAAACCCTACAGCCCCATGACATTCATCCAAACGGACAAACCAATCTATAACCCAGGACAAACAGGTGATGTCACGTTCTAGAATGGTTTACTCCAGGAGTTCCAAAACTTCTTGGGCCCCAGACCCCCTTTTGATATCAACTTTCCATGACCCCACCATGTTCCCTTTCTTTATTTGGGGCTATGACCGTATATTACAATCTGAAGGAAGTATGGTTTGAAGTGATTGGAAGGTATTGGGAACTTCAGAAGATCAGGCAATAGTTGTATGATCTTCTGTGTAGAAAAGAACACATCATTGTTAATGATCTTCCCCCAGTCTGATTTGGTGCCTGGTCCTGTCCACTCTGTTCTAACAAGTCATGCGTGGCTTATGAACATTGGAGAGGGAAACGGACGCCTGAAAAACTTCATTCAGGAATGGGGTGCAGATACAGGAAAAAACCCACTGTGGGGTCACTCAGGATATGTACACTGGAACGGAGTTTGAACCGACATGCCACATGTTACGAGATGTTCCTCTCATGGACATAATTGGATAGTGTAAATATATTCAGAACTCGCAGTGCAGTTTTCCTTCATCTGCAATTGATTGAATTGGGGCCTTAGTACCAACAGTGTAAAATATTATCCAGAGTAGCTGTGACAAGTTCTGCTTACTTCACCAGTTTCCCTGGTTTTCCAGAAATGCCGGGTGAAAGATTCCTGGAATCAGGATGGGAATCCTCCAACCAGGATTTCTGGAAACCTTGGAATTTTCAGTTGTCCGACATGATGCTTCTAAAATTCTCATTTTCTTGTCATCGGCTTTTTACAGTGCATTTTAGAGTCGTCACCTTGGATACCAATTTTAGCCCTGTCAATCAGCTGGTGAGTGTTGCAAATGTAATATTGAAAACAGTCCTTCAGATCGGTGTCTACTATTTCAAACCAAAATACGGATACAGAAGTATCACAACTGATGGGCATAGCAATCAAGTATTATGTAACACAAGGTACAGCAATCAACCAGTCAGGACATGGGGTTTCCATTCATATAGGTCAGATTGGAATGTATGGGATCATCTTTTCCTGAGACTGAATTCATGTACTAAATTGACATTAGTCCCACTAAGCCAATCACCTGTCTAGTTCCTATAGTTGTAGACCGTTATGCTCCTCTGATGTTTTGGAGTTATTCATGAACCATGAACCATCTCTTGTCTTTGCCCTTCACAGTACAACATTGTGGAACTTGAGGTAAGACCCTTACAAGTCTAACTTTATGATGACTGTCACTGTAAATACTGCAACATTAGGACTCCACCCGCTAGCTAGGGTGTCATTAATTTCCACCTACTGTAGAAGTTAGCTAAATACTTCCAATCAGCTTTGTGTGTGTTCTGGGCCCCCTTCAGTAGGCCAATGTTGCAGATGGAAATGTCATGAAAAGAGCTGACTCCTGTATACTGTTATCTTGTTCTATGAACCAACAGGATGTAAATCAGAACAGGATTGGACAGTGGCTCAACACTACATCCAGTGGCAACATTTTGCAGCTTTCTCACCCCCTGAACTCTGAAGCACCTGTAGGATCCTATGCCATTGTAGTGTGGATTGGTCAAGACAAAATATACCAGAACTTCAAGGTAGAAAAGTATGGTAGGTTGAGCTTTTTTCTTTTACCTGTCATGCTAGGTAATGTTATGGCTCTGGCAGTTGAATCAATGCATCACAATCCTGGAACATTCTAGAGTTGACTGCTGTTCTTTTATCTGTAGTTCTGCCAAAGTTTGAGATCAAAATGAACCTCACCGACGAGATCAGCATTGTTCAAGAAGAGTATGAAGTGGAAGTGTGTGCCAAGTGAGTAAACGCTAACGGAGATTTCAATGCACTGTAGTTACAAGGTGATGTGTAACTCCACTAAATGGAATGATCTAATAATCGCATTGTGCTAATGCAGACCTGGGTTCTAATAAGTAATTGTAATACTTTGAAATGTGAAAGATTTTAAGTATTTGGTTATTCTTTCTTTGAAAATAAAAGTAATTGAAGGTATTTGGATAAACACTTGGAAAGTATTGGCATGTATTTGAAAATAATATTATATTAATAATGATTTAAAATACAAATACTTCAATATGCATGTAAGCTACTTGAACCCAGGTCTTCACTAATGACACATGCTAATTGAAGACCTACAATGCTACTGCTCAATGTCCTGAACTGCTGCTATTAATCCCTGACACTTCAAACGTTTGCTACAGTGGCATTTACATGAACAGCTGGTTCTGTATTCATAACGCATCCCAGATTGGGATTGCTGCTCTAGGATCCGGTCCCCCCCATGACATGTGACCTTGTTCATTATGATCCTAAAGTTCAAACTGATCCCTTTCTGAGAGTCTTTATGAATGTGGGTCCAGATTTGTTGAACACTTGACTTAAGCCTACAGGTATGCACAAACCTTTGTCTCGTATTCGGTTTTTAATATGGTGATTGTCGACGTAGGAAATTGTTTGATTATTTTGTCCTATGAATTGAAATCAGGTACACGTATGGACAGCCTGTACCTGGTAAAGCAGGGTTAAAGTTGTGCCGACTCTTGGGGGACAATGTAGTGATACCGATAACAATTGATGAGAAACATCCACAAGGAGTTCCTGATTACACACCTCCCTGCCACAAAGAGTCAATAGAGGTCTGTATGCTGTCATAAAACGATCATTAGTAGGACTGTTTATACCAACATATTACATTTGAATTTATTTAACTTGGATCTTAATGTTTGATTGAATTAATTTAAATCTGTTCTCAGTGTGTTTGGTTCTGCTTGCTGTTCCCAGATGGACCTAACTGGCTGTGCGTCCTATGTCTTCAACATGGCAATTTTCACAAAGAATTTAGGAGAGAAATTGCTGGGAGACGTGTTTAGTTTCCATGCAGAAGTACAGGAGGGGACAGGTTAGTATTATCACAATCATTGGTAACATTGCTGTCAAATGATGTGTTTTATTGAGTAAATGACATGAATTAACTAGTGCATGTTTCATTAGATCAGGGTTTCCCAAACTCTGTCCTGGGGCCCACCCTGGGTGCACGTTTTGGTTTTTGCCCTAGCACTACACAGCTGACTCAAATAACCAACTCATCATGACGCTTTGATTATTTGAATCAGCTGTAGTGCTATGGCAAAAAACCTAAACCTGCACCCACGGGGGACCCGGGACGGAGTTGGAGGAACTCTGCGTTAGATCATGAAGATTGGCAAGAATGAGCTGTTTGACCTTTGGTGCTACAGCGTTGTTTTATAGAATGCTGTTTTATTGTCGTCTGTTTATAATATCCTGCTGTACTGACATTCAGTTTCTGCGTTTTGAACTGCCATTGTGCATTGTGTTGGCTCTGGTAATTGTGAAATATACCATCCTATTATTTATTTTCCTTTGACAGGTATTACACGGTCAGAGGAAAAACGCATAGCGCTCTCCTATGTGATTGGAGAACTCTCATTTGTCGACACGCCCCAAATCTATGAGCATGGATCAATTATTGAGGGCAAGGTAAGTCCAAATACAGTGTTTCTGTTGCATTGTGGACGCCATTTGTTCTTTGCCCTGCTTGCTGAACTACCAGTATGTGTTAGTTAATGACATGTAGCGTCACTTCATTCATACAACTCTCCCCTTTTCCTCAGATATATGCTGTTCACTTCAACCACACACCCATCTCTGACATGTTAGTCTACCTGTTGGAGGAGAAGGGCTGGTCCTCATATCTACAACTACAGAACCTAACCACGGACAGTCGTGGTATTGCCAGGTTCTCCCTAAACACAACCAGTATGCCCAAAGAGAATATTAACCTCATAGTAAGTATGATTCCTTCTAGGTTTTGACAGCCTCTTTATGCTCAAGACCAACTCAGCCCTTGATCCTACGCCAGCGTTTACCTAACTGTCCTGGGGACCCCAAGGGGTGCATGTTTTGAATTTTGCCATAGCACTACACGGCTGATTTCAAATAACGGACTCTTTAACAAGATTTGATTAATTAGAATTAGCTGTGTAGTGCTAGGGCAAAAAACAAAATGTGCACCGCTTGGGGTCCCCAGGACAGAGTTGGGGGAAACGCTACCCTAAGGCCTATCATGGTCTTGTGGGGATCTGAGAAGATTGAATTGGTAATGTTAGCATGGTGGAACTTCCACCAAGCCTATCAGAGGGTAAGGTGGATCTGTTACCATATTGCTTACATCTGTCCTCCCCTCATATCACCACTGTATGTAGAACATCGGGTCTAGGGGTTGATTTAGGATTGGTCCTTTAGACTCCTCCTCTTGTTCCTTTACAGGTAAGTGACACCCCACAAGTGGAGTACCAAGGATACAGGGTCCCCTATTTCAACAGAGGGTGTCACGTCCTCTCCCTGATCCAGCCCGCTGCCCCTGACAGTAAACCCTCCAGCTCCCTGGCTATTCAGAAGATGGAGAAACCACTGGCATGTGGGGAGGAAGTGTCAATCACCATCCACTATGCCATCGTAGGGGAGACCGTCCCAAAGGGCTCTGTGGATGTCCTCTACCTGGTGAGTAGAACCCAGGAACTAGTTGACAACTTCCAAACCCAGGGTGGCTCCCAAATGGAACCATATTTCCTAGTTGCACTACTTTTGACCAGGATCATTTCAGACATTGCCCAAGCCTCGCACTTTTCAAAAGGATGTTCCTATACATCACAAACTCCTAATCATCCAGCCTAAACCTTAGTATTAGCCACCTCGATAACATAAGCCACAGCAAATTGGACTTCGTAACATATCATACATCTCGTAACCTATACGAAATGGATGGACAGCCACATAACAACATACCAATTGCTGTGTCCTGGATTTGTTTACCACGTCTACCCCTTGAGTCCAGGTTGCATCATCTCCTTTCTGAGTTGATGACCACTGTTTCCCCCTTTCTCTCCAGGCCTTATCCAGAGGGGTGATAGTTCAGCATGGACACAAGAATGTTACTGTGCAGCAGGACAGTCCTGGTGAGTGAGTTTCATTAAGTGATTCTGAACGTTCTGGAAGGCGCTTGATGGCAGTGTGACCTGCTCTTGCGTTGCAGTAGCTGAGGGTGAAGTCACCTTGAAGTTGGCAGTGGTTCCAGAGATGGCGCCGGTGGTTCAGCTCCTGGTGTACAGTATGCTACCCAGTGAGACTGTCATCGCCCACAGCATGAACTTCCCCACTGAGAAATGCTTCAGGAACAAGGTGTGCACATCACAAACATTGTTCTCATTTTAGGTTGGGTATGAAGTGTCAATTATTTCCATGCACATAGATACTGTATCATACCTGCAGTAAAAGTGTATAATGTGTATGCCAGGTGTTGGTGGAGTTCTCCCCCTCCAATGCGGTCCCAGGGGAGGAGAACACCCTGCATCTCTCTGCCCAGCCCGGTTCCCTCTGTGGCCTCAGCGCTGTGGACCAGAGTGTTGGCATCATGGAGCCAGGGAAGAGGCTGGATGCTGATAAGGTAACAGAGCTCACTGACGTGAACAACAGTCCTACCACCATACCGACTGTTTTGGTGGTGCTGGGAATACAACCAGCCTCAGGGGAAGAACCATTGACCACAGCAGACATGGAATGGGTCTGTTCACTGTTGGTCATTTGGTGTGCTTTTATCAAAGGTAATGGGACTCATTCTCTGGCTTGAGGCCCTCTTTCTATTGACTGGAAATCACCTCACTATTGTTACATAATGAGGTGATATTCTGGGTTGTGTTCATCAGCACACTTTTCTAGACGTTTGGCAATGGGAAACAAAATGGAGGTTCTTAGTCCAAGTAGTCCCTCCCTGTTTCAGTCTGTTCTGTTTGGTCCCCAAGAACGTCATTTCACTCCTTCCCATATTGTCCCATTCCAGATATTTGATTTGTTACCAGTCAAGGAGACAACCAATATTCCCTACGAGCTTGAAGATTCAGTAGCATGTTTCCGTGTAAGACCAAGGAGATCCATAATGCCTTACCCAGATGGAACGTCTGAGGAGACAAATGATCCTTATGCAGTTTTTCAGGTAAATACTTCTGCCCTGTTCAACTTTTGAAGCCTCTTTATTGCTCTGGGAAGAGTCAGTCACCATACCGTTACGATGTGTTCAACTTACAGGTTACATTGCTAAAATAGCCTGAGGCTAAAACACATGTACAGTGACAAATACAACTTTTTAAATAATTTGATGGCATTTTCTAGGCACTGGGACTGAAGCTGGCGACTAATCTGGATATAAGAATACCTTCCTGCCTCAGTTACCAGGGGAACCAGTACTATCGCTCCTATGGTGAGATGTCCTAACCAACCCTTATTCTCATTGCTAGAAGTCTTCAATGAATCTTGGGAAATGGATTACTAACACAGCCTGGTTAAAGGGGTCAGAACGCTGCATGTGCTCACTGTTGAGCAAAGCATTCAGTCCATTTTAACTTGAAAATAATGAGCATGATTTGTGTTAGTAGCTTACAGACCTATGGCTGGGCCTGGATCAGCGGGTCCTGGACTTGAAATGGCTATAGCTGGTGGAGTTGCCCCAACACCTCTGCCACCCATACAGATGGTCCGTACATTCTTCCCTGAGACATGGATTTGGGATCTTGTGGAAGTTGGGTAAGTACTCTGCACAGTGAGGCTAGCCTTGGGTGAAAACCCTCTTAGCTAGATTAGGAACCCTAATCTCTTTAAACTGTAGTACAGAGTAGGCCAGGTTTCTCTTAGGAAAGAGCTCCTTTTACCTCAATGGGTCTCCCTGGTTAGATAAAGCTTAAATGCATTCGAATCGGTGTTCAAATAATTGGTACAGTCCTACTCCACTCTCTGGACACTTGGTGACTTTCTGTTTAAACTCTAACCTCTGTATTCCAGGGAGTCTGGGTCAGCAGACGTCCCCCTGACAGTCCCAGACACCATCACCACCTGGGAGACGGAGGTCTTCTGCCTGGCCCCCAGTGGCTTTGGTCTGGCTCCTCTGGTGGAGCTCACGGTCTTCCAGCCGTTTTTCCTGGAGCTCACCCTGCCCTACTCAGTCATCCGGGGAGAGCACTTTGAGCTGAAGGCCACTGTGTTCAACTACCTCTCCAAGTGCATCATGGTACGGCACTGCACCAGGATCGTATTTTGTTTTTGTCAGACCATGTTATCTTACAAAGTGTTCCTCTTCGGCAGGTTTCTGTGACTCCGGCTCTCTCCTCAGACTACACTCTCACACCCTTGAATGACATCCACTACTCCTCATGCTTGTGTGCCAATGGACGAAAGACCTTCAGTTGGACAATGGCACCCTCTGTCCTGGGTAAGTCAACCGTTCAAACAGCAGAATGGATGTCAACCTGAGTTGTGTACTGTCACTGTGTTGGATGTTGTGTAACCTGTGGTGTCTGCCAATGTGTGTAGGGGTTTTGAACGTGTCCGTTAGTGCAGCGGCTGTCCATTCCCACACTGCGTGTGACCATGAGATTGTGAACGTACCGGAGAGAGGACGCGTTGACACAGTCACACGGCGCCTTCTGGTGACGGTATGTAGTTTGCTGCTGGGAACTAACCGTTAGGTTGCACAGATTGTCTAGTGTAACTGCCTCTGAAAAGAATCCCTCTCCTGTCCTCCAGGCTGAGGGAACAGAGAAGACCGACACCTACAACTGGTTGCTGTGTCCAACTGGTCAGTAATGAATGAATGTTCACGGTTGTTCGACGTGCTCTTCGCCATTCATCTTATCATCTTTGTGTCCACAGGAGAAGCTCTGACAGAGGAGGTGGAACTGCAACTCCCCCAGAATGTGGTGGATGGATCTGATAGAATTTCCCTCACCGTTCTGGGTAAAATAAACTATGGTTTGTTTAGAGGTGTAGTGGTGGGAAGACAACCCTTCTCCAGTGATAATGCTGCTGTTTGCTGAAGAGGACCGTCTTACAGAAGTCCCTTGTTTCTCTGTAGGGGACATCCTGGGTCGGGCCCTCAACAACCTGGATGGACTGTTGCAGATGCCGTATGGGTGTGGAGAGCAGAATATGGCCCTCCTCTCCCCCAATATCTACATCCTGGAGTACCTGAGGAACACAGGGCAGCTCACCCCAGCCATCCTAGACAAGGCAACCAAGTTCCTCACTAGTGGTAGGAGTGTCCCTTTTGAATCTGGCTAATATTTATTATAGACAAACTTACTGAAACAGGGCTGGATTTGTCCAGTAAAAGGTTTCTCCAGTGTGCCCTAATGACTAGGACCCTGTTGTCATGTAAATGATGGAGCTACAGTACAGATGACATCACTGACCCAACACATGGAGGGACTTCCACATGGTTTCTCACTGAAATCATTTGATCGTAGAATATTGACACTCTGTCCCAAATGGCAGCCTATTGCTTACATAGTGCACTATTTTCCTGTCTCAAGTAGTTCACTATATAGGGCAGGACTCAACCCTGTTCCTGGAGAGATACTGTCCTGTAAGGCTTCCCTCAACCCTACTCTAACTGACCTTTTTTAAATAATTAGCTGGTTGATGAGCTGAATGGGGTTAATTACAACTTGGGTTGGAGTGAACCTACAGGCGGGTATCTCTCCAGGAACAGGGTTGAAGAGCCCTGATATAGAGAGCCATTTGGGGCACAAACCCAGTGACTATAAAAACCACTTGGTCACTGTTCACTCTAAAAACCCACCGACAGGTTACCAAAGGCAGCTGAACTACAAGAATGCTGACGGTGCATACAGCACGTTTGGACACGGCTTGGGGAACACTTGGTGAGTACTTGGCTTGTAAACAACTGTCTGTTTCAATGAAGTAGTGGCCAATGAAATGGCATAGTCTCTGGCAGGGAGACCATGGCTATGTAATGTGAAGCTCTAAGTCATGTTTATGGCCATCTTATGTGGATATTATGACTGCTTTTAAATCCAGTTCTTTCTTCAGGCTGACTGCTTTTGTCTTGAGATCCTTTGGCAAAGCACGGTCTTTCATCTATATTGACCTGGCAAAAATGGAGCAATCCAAGACTTGGTTGGAAAGTAAACAAGGCAAACATGGCTGTTTCAGAATTTTGGGGAAACTCTTTAACAACAGAATGAAGGTATTTATATTGCTGATAAACTGAACGATTTTACATTTTAGTCATTTAGCAGACGCTCTTATCCAGAGCGACTTACAGGAGCAATTAGGGTTAAGTGCCTTGCTCAAGGGCACATCAACAGATTTTTGACCTAGTCAGCTCGGGGATTAGAACCAGCGACCTTTCGATTACTGGCACAACGCATGTTAGACATAGTTGTCTGTTTTGTCAGACCAGCCATAAAGTTTGATTTCAACAATTGTATCAGGCTAGATACAGTTAGTATTTTGACATTTGTTTTATAGGGTGGCGTGACGGATGAAGTCACACTGACTGCTTACGTCACTGCTTCAATGCTGGAGCTCGACATGTCAGTGTCGGTAAGTAACCTCACTCCATATAAACATTGATTCTCACTCCAGCAACATTGTTACAGGCTACTCATTTAGCTTCCTGTATGAAGTCTGTATACATCTTACAGATTATACAATGTAGTGAGTTACAGGGGAATTGTTATTTCTTTGAAAGTAGCCTATGAAATAACAAAGAATGGGCTTTACCATGAACACATCTGAATGGTATAGTTCTGCTACTATTGATATTAGACTCAATATGCTACTATGAAGTGTCTCAATGTGCTGCTGTTATTCTGTGCTCCAGGATCCTGTTGTGGACCGCAGCTTGTCTTGCCTGAAGAACTCGACCAGTGATTTGTCCAACACCTACACTACTGCTCTGCTGGCCTACACCTTCGCCCTGGCAGGGGACATGGAGACACGGGCCCAGCTTCTGCAGCACCTCAACACCATCTCATTACAAGAGGGTGAGCTAAATCCTGGTCCAAGATCTGTTAGTGCTGCCTTGATTGAGCTTGCCTGGACAATGGATTACTCCTAAAAGTGCAAACCCTCGGCCCGTCTGGCACTCCAGATAGGCCCAATCAAACGGCCAGTAAAAGTGTTTTTAAGAACAAAAATACACTTTGAACTGACTGTCAGTAGTTTTTGGCATAAAATGAATTGGAGGTCAGAACTTTGTATTATGATGAATAAGCAGTCCTTATTCTGACTTGTGCGCTCTCCTCAACCCTCAGGGGGTCTCCTGCACTGGTCCCAGTCCTCCTCAGAGACCTCACCATCCCTTGAGGTGGAGACCAGCGCCTACGTTCTACTGGCGTCCCTCAGTGCCTCTCCTCTGTCTACCTCTGACCTGGGCTACGCTTCCCGCATCGTCAGGTGGCTGGTGAGGCAGCAGAACGCCTACGGAGGCTTCTCCTCCACACAGGTAGACTTCCCAAACACATTGGTCTGAAATGGCACCCTGTGCTGTGCTCTAGTAGAGACATTATTACTTTGACTTCTATCAGACCACAGGCATGTGCTCTTCATGTCCAGCCTGGTGAGGCTAACTTCCACTGATACAGAGCCATGGAATTGGGAAATGGTCACTTTAGGAACTGTTCAATGTAAAAATCAACCCTTTCTGTAAAATGGGCTCTTTAATTTTGAAGTGATTTTCCTGTGGTCTGTTTAGGACACGGTGGTGGCCCTCCAGGCCCTGGCTCTCTACTCCACCAGGGTGTTCAGTAGAGGAGGAGCCAGCACAGTGACAGTACAGTCTCCCAGTGGGCATCAGTACCTCTTCTATGTGAACCAAAACAACAAGCTTCTGTACCAGGAGAGGGCGCTGCAGGACACAGAAGGGAAGTACAGCATTGAAGTGAAGGGCAGCGCTTGTGCCTCAGTGCAGGTCAGTGAATACACATCTCTCCTCCCAGTCCTGTGGTGTAAGATGTGCTTTAATATACATTATTGGGAAGGTCAAACACATAATAAGCTTCTTCTGGCTTGATTTCTAGTTCATTAAATATTTATTGTTGCTTATAAAATGTTTGTTTTTGGACAGGATGGTTTCCCTGACTTCCTCTTCTCTGTCCCAGGTGGCGCTCCACTACAACATCCCTACTCCTACCAAAAGCACAACGCTCAGTATCCAGGTGACTCCAGAGGTAGACTGCAACAGCAAGTCTTTGCGACCCAGAGTCACGCTGAAACTCCAGTCTCAGTAAGAATGAAGGACCCGTTTTGTCTTCACAGCATTCTTTTAAATGTTGACACTTCAGTGTTATTTTGGAGCGTGTCTTACAGAATGGATTCGACCCAAATGAATTAGTTTCATTATACCGGTGTATATGTTATTGACCTTCCAGTTGATACCTAGGCTTGGATAAGTAACAATAAGATGTATCTGGCAGCCTGGTCTTTATGGCTAAAATAATCCAAGTTGCGTGAAGTTGTTGTGCACTCTCCTCAAACAATAGCATGGTCTTTTGTCACTGTAATAGCTACTATAAATTGGACAGTAAAGTCAGATTAACAAGAATGTAAAGCTTTCTGCCCAGATAAAACATGTCTATGTCCTGGAAAGTTACTTACAACGTCATTCTAGTAACACTAGCAACAACCGTCCCAGTATAGGGACACCGATCCTGTAGAGGTTATGGCTAAAATAATCCAGTGATCCATTCATTTGATTATTACAAGCGCTTGTCAAAATCCAACTTTATCAATCATCTCTTTGCTTTCACAGATATCATGGAAAGGAGCTGACCACCAATATGATTATAGTGGATTTGAAAATGCTCTCTGGGTTTTCCCCAGATCCAGACTCTTTGGGGAGGGTGAGTTTTTGTGTGACCTTTATCCATGGAGGTCTTGCCTCATCTGTGACCCTTTCTAACACTGACTGTTTTTGTCCATGCAATATGAATGGCTTGTCTTCACAGCTGAGGGGTTCAAGTCAAGTGGATCGGGTTGATACCAAAGATGACCATGTGTTAACGTACTTGACAGAGGTGAGGTGAAAACCACCCATCAGTTTGAAATGGTCCACATAGCACTCTGCAATATAATGGGTGTCATTTAAAAATAATATACACAGCTCAAAAAAATAAAGGGAACACTTAAACAACACAATGTAACTCCAAGTCAATCACACTTCTGTGAAATCAAACTGTCCACTTAGGAAGCAACACTGATTGACAATAAATTTCACATGCTGTTGTGCAAAGACAACAGGTGGAAATTATAGGCAATTAGCAAGACACCCCCAATAAAGGACTGGTTTTGCAGGTGGTGACCACAGACCACTTCTCAGTTCCTATGCTTCCTGGCTGATGTTTTGGTCACTTTTGAATGCTGGCGGTGCTTTCACTCTAGTGGTAGCATGAGACGGAGTCTACAACCCACACAAGTGGCTCAGGTAGTGCAGCTCATCCAGGATGGCACATCAATGCGAGCTGTGGCAAGAAGGTTTGCTGTGTCTGTCAGCGTAGTGTCCAGAGCATGGAGGCGCTACCAGGAGACAGGCCAGTACATCATGAGACGTGGAGGAGGCCGTAGGAGGGCAACAGCCCAGCAGCAGGACTGCTACCTCCGCCTTTGTGCAAGGAGGAGCACTGCCAGAGCTCTGCAAAATGACCTCCAGCAGGCCACAAATGTGCATGTGTCTGCTCAAACGGTCAGAAACAGACTCCATGAGGGCCCGACGTCCACAGGTGGGGGTTCTGCTTACAGCCCAACACCGTGCAGGATGTTTGGCATTTGCCAGAGAACACCAAGATTGGCAAATTCGCCACTGGCACCCTGTGCTCTTCACAGATGAAAGCAGGTTCACACTGAGCACATGTGACAGTCTGGAGACGCCGTGGAGAACGTTCTGCTGCCTGCAACATCCTCCAGCATGACCGGTTTGGCGGTGGGTCAGTCATGGTGTGGGGTGGCATTTCTTTGGGGGGCCGCACAGCCTTCCATGTGCTCGCCAGAGGTAGCCTGACTGCCATTAGGTACCGAGATGAGATCCTCAGACCCCTTGTAGACCATATGCTGGTGCGGTTGGCCCTGGGTTCCTCCTAATGCAAGACAATGCTAGACCTCATGTGGCTGGAGTGTGTCAGCAGTTCCTGCAAGAGGAAGGCATTGATGCTATGGACTGGCCCGCCCGTTCCCCAGACCTGAATCCAATTGAGCACATCTGGGACATGTCTCGCTCCATCCACCAACGCCACGTTGCACCACAGACTGTCCAGGAGCTGGCGGATGCTTTAGTCCAGGTCTGGGAGGAGATCCCTCAGGAGACCATCCGCCACCTCATCAGGAGCATGCCCAGGCGTTGTAGGGAGGTCATACAGGCACGTGGAGCCTCATTTTGACTTGTTTTAAGGACATTACATCAAAGTTGGATCAGCCTGTAGAGTGGTTTTCCACTTTTAATTTTGAGTGTGACTCCAAATCCAGACCTCTATGGGTTGATACATTTGATTACCATTGATAATTTGTGTGATTTTTGTCAGCACATTCAACTATGTAAAGAAGTATTTAATAACATTATTTCATTCAGATCTAGGATGTTATTTTAATGTTCCCTTTATTTATTTGAGCAGTGTAATATATATTGATCTACTTGTGGTGACATGTCAGCAAAGCTGAAATGTAACTTCTGCTTAGATCATTTAATGACCAATATGTTTGTTTTTCTCCCAACAGTTAACATCACTATTTCCTTTCACCATCACCCTGGACATCATACAGGAGCTCCCAGTACAGAATCTAAAGCCAGCGGTGGTCAAGATCTACGACTACTACCAGCCAAGCAAGTTGATTTACTAACCTGCCCCAAAACCTCCTTTTCCATGGTTTAAGTAACATTTTTGGTCAACTTGTGTTCATTTACTGAGACTAACATGTACTATGGTTACAGGTGACCAGGCTGAGACAGAATATGTCTTCCCTTGCAAGTAGGAGTTCCAAGCTGGTGAGCTATTTTACATCTATAATTATTGGTGATGAATAATTGTTTTCTAGCTGACCTATAAACTATACATGTAGTATAAATGATTTGGGAGCCTATATTCTTTAATCTAATTGCTGGTCTGTTACATTTAATTGATTTGCTCTTCTGCAGATGTAAGATGACATTGAGGTCACACCTGCAACCCTTCAGACCTCTTTCAAGTGCTGAAGTAAATGATGTAACTGGAAATAAAGTTTTTCATTATAACCCTTTTCTGGAGTGTTTGTTTTAAAGATTGTCACACTGATAAGCAGTGAGTGCTGAGGTGAATATTGTAAGGCAGTGGTTCTACTACTGGAGGGAACCTGGCCTTGCCACAGGGGGTACTGGGAACTCATGGACAGAGCAGAATGTCATTGGGGACAGTTAACAAACTATACCTCCAGAGCTGCTGTTAAGCAGGGATGCCAGCTCTACAAAGGTGGAAATGTTATCGCTCAATTTTGTACAGAGCTTTGGTTTCTCACTTTCTGTTCTGCAGTCTGTCATGGACCCCTGTAGGTTCTTTTATTCCTCATCAGGGAATGGGCTCAGAACATTTTACCACTAAATGATATAAACAAGTCTTCCAAAGGAATGAGTCCTGACTTTAATCTCCATTAGATGATCTCCTAATGGTGTGGACACCACAGGAAAGATGTGGTGGTACATACCTCACAAATCAATTAGATGAACAGAACCATCGACATGACAGACGCACACAACGGGTACTATAGAGCCCTGTTGACGACACGACTCCCTAAACTATATAAGTAATGTATGCAAACATACTGGGATTATGAACAAGAGTGTGCTGTGAAAACACTACCTTTTGAAAAGCAGTGAGACTCATACAGTGAGACCAGTACAATGCCAGATGTTCAGAGAAGATGTAACAAGCCCTCTTGATTGGACAGTGCTCAGGAATTCTTAAACTATAGTGACCCAAAATATCAACGCAACATGTAAAGTGTTGGTTTCATGAGCTAAAATAAAAGCTCCCAGAAATGTTCCATAAACAAAGCTTCTCTCATTTTGTGCACATTTGTTTACACCCCTGTTGGTGAGCATTTCTCCTTTGCCAAGATTAGCTACCTCACAGGTGGGGCATATCAAGAAGCTGATTAAAGAGAATGATCATTACAGGTACACCATGTGCTTGGGGCAATAAGGCCACTCTAAAATGTGCAGTTTTGTCACGCAACACAATGTCTCAAGTTTTCAGGGAGCGTGCAATTGTCATGCTGACTGCAGGAATGTCCACACGAGCTGTTGCCAGAATTGAATGTTCATTTCTCTACCATAAGCTGTGTCTAACGTCATTTTAGAGAATTTGCCAGTACGGCCAACCGGCCTCAACCGCAGACCACGTGTAACCACGCCAGCCCAGGAACTCCACATCCGGTTGCTTCACCTGCGGGATTGTCTGAGACCAGCCACCCGAACAGCTGATGAAACTGGAGTATTTCTGCCTGTAGTAAAGGCTTTTTGTGGGGTAAAAGTATTTCTGATTGGCTGGGCCTATGCCCACCCATGGCTGTGTCCCTGCCCAGTCATGTGAAATCCATAGTTAAGGGCCTAATTTATTTCAACTGACTGGTTTCCTTATTTGAACTGTAAAATCGTCGTTGCATTAATATACTGATCAAAAATATAAAAGATCAATGGATACATATCACACCCACTTCAGTGGTCACTTATGGGTAGAATGATAAAGTGCATTCTATCCAAAAGCGCAAACTCCGATTAGGACTGTGACAATCAGTTGGATCCAGTAATGCAGTGGTCAACAAACCCCCCTGTAGTCTCCTGGGGGTACTCAATCACGTGGCGCTGAGTCCCAGGGGTGTCGTACACTCCCATTGTTAATCCCAAATGGACCTCTGGCCCCTACACATCCTAGGCATTCTGGTTGATCTGAAAGGATTACATCAGTGGTGTTGTCAGGTCGCTATTTGGTTTGGGAACAAAACATTTAAGTGCAGATTATTGTATAGGACAATATACAAACGTATTTGAAAAATACAATTTTATTTAGTACATTTATTGGTGTCTTTTCATTTTGATAAGATATGTAAAAATCAAATTTGTAATGTAAAAATGTATCGATTGTAGTTATTTTGGGGTGGGGTCGTAAGAAATTCTGGCAAAATAAATGGGATCCACAGAAATTGTCTGAAAAAATTGTGTCCCCGCTAAGAAAGTTTGAATGCCATATTTCTTGGACCAGTCATTTCAAATCAGTCAAGGGAAGTGACAAGTGCACACTTTGGGAGGAAGGAGAGAGAATTGGGACAAGGTCTCTATAGGGATGCCATCCCCTTCTGTCGTATCATGTAGAGAATGTTTTGGACTTCCTTTTTCTGGGCAGCAGAGGAGGGGAGAGGGGGGTAGCCAGAGGTTCCTCTTTGACCAGTGTGGCTGAGGAGGGGGCTGATAACCCCAAACCAAAAGAACCAGGCTCCAGCTTCATCCTGGAGGTCTTAGGGGAGCGAGGTGACCCAGCTTTAGGCCTCTTGGCTGGGGAGGCTTGGTGGGCGGAGGGGCAGCTGTGCTGGTTCAGACACACAGAGCAGAGAGGATTGACAGGTAGACACACCTGTTGACCAAACCCCACCAGTAACCAGTTGATCTCACTCCATAGATCCCTGTGAGAGAGGAAGATCATTACCATCCCCGTCTTCATCAAAATCATCATGTCAGACAGAAATCACAAGGCCAAATGTTTTCCTTTCCTGCTGCAAGGGATCTGATTGGTCAGTGACTGGTTAACGAGTGACCTGATAGGTCAGAGGGACAGGAAGTGGTGTTGTCACCTTGGTAACCAGTCTTCCAGGGCCTTGCGTGTCTCCTCTGGGTTCTTGGTCCCACCTCTCGTCCATCCCAGCCTGTTGGAGATACGGTGGACGTGTGTGTCCACGCCTATACACACAATAAAAGCAACAAAAGAACTACAACTACCACTCTGCACATAATCAGACCCATCACACCACATAACAACATGCAGACTAGAGTATGGGATTTGTAGTCCTATTTGAGCCATACCTACCTATACCAGAGACCTGGTGCCAGGCGATGTCCATGGCCAGGTGAGCCATCTTGGGTCCTACTCCAGGTAGTCGTACCAGACCCTCCACTGTGTTAGGGATGTCCCCTCTAAACTCCCTCTGGAGCATCACTGACGTCTGCTTCAGGAACTTCACCTTGGTCTGGAGGAGGGGGGTAGGGGAGAAGGCATGTCAAGGAACTTCACCTTGGTCTGGAGGAGGGGGGTAGGGGAGAAGGCATGTCAAGGTTTTATTCATACTCATGTTCAAAGGAAGACATGGTGTAGTAAGAGTGTGTGTGCCTTCAGAAAAGAATTAATATCCCTTGAGTTTTTTGTTACAGCCTGAATTTAAAATGGATTAAATTGAGATTTTTTGTCACTGGCCATAATGTGGATTTAATAATAAAAAGCTGAAATGTCTTGAGTAAAGTATTCAACCCCTTTGTTATGGCAAGCCTAAATAAGTTCAGGAGTAAATATTTGCTTAACAAGTGCATTGACTCACTCTGTGTGCAATAATAGTGTTAAACATTATTTTTGAATGACTACCTCATCTCTGTACCCCGCACATAGAATTATCTGTAAGGTCCCTCAGTCGAGCAGTGCATTTCAAACAGATTAAACTACAAAAACTAGGGAGGTTGTCCAATGCCTTGCAACGAAGGTCAGTTGGGTTGGTAGATGGGTAAAAAATAAAAAAGCAGATATTGAATATCCCTTTCAACATGATGAAGTTATTCATTACACTTGGGATGGTGTAACAATACACCCAGTCACTTCAAAGATACAGGCATCCTTCCTAACTCAGTTGCCGGAAAGGAAGGAAACTGCTCAGGAATTTCACCATGAGGACAATGGTGACTTTAAAACAGTTACAGAGTTTAATGGTTGTGATAGGAGAAAACTGAGGATGGATCAACAACATTGTAGTTACTCCACAATACTAACCTAGCTGACAGAGTGAAAAGAAGGAAGCCTGTACATAATACAAATATTACAAAACATGCATCCTGCTTGAAACAAGACACTACAGTAATACTGCAAAAAAATGTGGCAAAGCAATTAACTTTTTGTCCTGAATAGAAAGTGTTATGTTTGAGGCAAATCCAATACAACACATTACGGAGTACCATTCTCCATATTTTCAAGTAATAGAGGTGGCTGCATCATGTTATGGGTATGCTTGTAATCGTTAAGGACTGGGGAGTTTTTCAGGATAAACATTTACAGAATAGAGCTAAGCACAGGCAAAATCCTAGAGGAAAACCTGGTTCAGTCTGCTTTCCACCAGACACTGGGAGGTGAATTCACCTTTCAGCAGAACAATAACCTAAAACTTAAGGCCAAATCTACACTGGAGTTGCTTATAGAGAAGACAGTTAATGTTCCGGAGTGGCAGAGTTACAGTTTTGACTTAAATCTCCTTGAAAATATATGGCAAGACCTGAAAATGGTTGTCTAGCAATGATCAACAACCAATTTGACAGAGCTTGAATAATTTTTTTAAGAATAATGGGCAAATGTTGCACAATCCAGGTATGGAAAGCTCTTAGAGACTTACCCAGAAAGACTCACAGCTGTAATCGCTGCCAAAGGTGATTCTAACATGTATTGACTCAGGGGGTTGAATACTTATCTAATCAAGATATATTAGTGTTTTATTTTTCATGGATTTTCCAAAAATATTAGAATTTTTCTTCCACTGTGACAAGAGTACTGTGTAGATCACTGACAAAGAAATAAATACAATTAAATATATTTTAATCCCACTTTATAACACAACATAATGTGGAAAAAGTTAAGGGGTGTGAATACCTTCTGAAGGCAGTGTATAGTGTGTGTGTTACCCTCCAGAAGCCGACAGGGTAGATGAGTTGTCCCAGTGTGTCATCGTCAGTGTTGACTATGTTGTCCACCGTACAGCCATGAGCCCTGAGTCTCTGCACAGCTGCACTGGTCACCTGGTCCCTTGTCTGGCTAGACAACATCAGAGACACCAGCACCTGGTAACGTCGCACCTGGTGGGAGAGAGAATAGAAAAGGGGGGGGAGAGGGCATCTTTTAGATAATAAACTACACTATATATACAAAAGTATGTGGACACCCCTTCAAATGAGTGGATTCGGCTATTTCAGCCACACCTGTTGCTGACAGGTGTATAGAAACGAGCACACAGCCATGCAATCTCTATAGACAAACATTGGCAGTAGAATGGCCTTACTGAAGATGTGGCACCGTCATAGGATGCCACCTTTCCAACAAGTCAGTTCGTAACATTTCTGCCCTGCTAGAGCTGCCCCGGTCAACTGTAAGTGCTGTTATTGTGAAGTGGAAACGTCTAGGAGCAACAATGGCTCAGCCACAAAGTGGTAGACCACACAAGAACGGGACCGCTGAAGAGTGTAAAAATCGTCTGTCCTTGGTTGCAACACTCACTACCGAGTTCCAAACTACCTCTGGAAGCAACGTCAGCACAATAACTGTTCGTCCGGAGCTTCATGAAAAACATTTTCCGTCTAGATAGAACTGCCAAAGGGGGTGGAGTTGCAATCTACTGTAGAGATAGCCTGGAGAGCTCTATCATACTATCCAGGTCTGTGCCCAAACAGTTTGAGCTCCTACTTCTAAAAATCCAACTTTCCAGAAATAAGTCTCTCACTGTTGCCGCTTGCTACAGACCCCCCTCAGCCCCCAGCTGTGCTCTGGACACCATATGTGAATTAATTGTCCCCCATCTATCCTCAGAGTTGGTACTGCTTGGTGACCTAAACTGGGATATGCTTAACACCCCGGCCATCCTACAATCCAAACTAGATGCCCTCAATCTCACACAAATGATCAAGGAACCTACCAGGTACAACCCTAAATCCGTAAACATGGGCACCCTTATAGATATCATCCTGACTAACTTACCCTCTAAATACACCTCCGCTGTCTTCAACCAGGATCTCAGCGATCACTGCCTTATTGCCTGCGTCCGTAACGGGTCCGCGGTCAAACGACCACCCCTCATCACTGTCAAACGCTCCCTAAAACACTTTAGCGAGCAGGCCTTCCTAATTGACCTGGCCCAGGTATCCTGGATGGATATCGATCTCATTCCGTCAGTAGAGGATGCCTGGATGTTCTTTAAAAGTGATTTCCTCTCAATCTTAAATAAGCATGCCCCATTCAAAGAAATTCAGAACTAAGAACAGATATAGCCCCTGGTTCTCCTCAGACTTGACTGCCCTTGACCAGCACAAAAACATCCTGTGGCGTACTGCATTAGCATCAAATAGCCCCAGCGATATGCAACTTTTCAGGGAAGTTAGGAACCAATATACACAAGCAGTTAGGAAAGCAAAGGTTAGCTTTTTCAAACAGAAATTTGCATCCTGTAGCACTAACTCCAAAACGTTTTGGGACACTGTAAAGTCCATGGAGAATAAGAGCACCTCCTCCTAGCTGCCCACTGCACTGAGGCTAGGAAACACTATCACCACCCATAAATCTACAATAATCGAGAATTTCAACAAGCATTTTTCTACGGCTGGCCATGCTTTCCACCTGGCTACTACTACCCCGGTCACCAGCTCTGCACCCTCCGCTGCAACTTGCCCATGCTCCCCCCGCTTATCCTTCACACAAATTCAGACAGCTGATGTTCTGAAAGAGCTGCAAAATCTGGACACCTACAAATCATCTGGGCTAGATAATCTGGACCCTTTCTTTCTAAAATTAGCCGCCGAAATTGTTGCAACCCCTATTACTAGCCTGTTCAACCTCTCTTTCGTAACGTCTGAGATTCCTAGAGATTGGAAAGCTGCCGTGTCACCCCCCTTGAAGAGGGGGTGACACTCTAGATCCAAACAGTTACAGGCCTATATCCATCCTGCCCTGCCTTTCGAAAGTTTTTTAAAGCCAAGTTAACAAACAGATCACTGACCATTTTGAATCCCACCGTACTTTCTCCGCTATGCAATCCGGTTTCCGAGCTGGTCATGGGTGCACCTCAGCCACGCTCAAGGTCCTAAACGATATTATAACCACGATCGATAATAGACAGTACTGTGCAGCCGTCTTCATCGACGTGGCCAAGGCTTTCGACTCTGACAATCACCGCATTCTTATTGGCAGACTAAATAGCCTTGGTTTCTCAAATGACTGCCTAGCCTGGTTCACCAACTACTTCTCAGATAGAGTTTAATGTGTCAAATCGGAGGGCCTGTTGTCTGGACATATGGCAGTCTCTATGAGGGTGCCACAGGGTTCAATTCTTGGGCCGACACTTTTCTCTGTGTATATCAATGATGTCGCTCTTGCTGCTGGTGATTCTCAGATCCACCTCTACGCAGACGACACCATTTTGTATACATCTGGCCCTTCATTGGACACTGTGTTAACAAACCTCCAAACGAGCTTCAATGCCATACAACACTCCTTCCGTAGCCTCCAACTGCTCTTAAACACAAGTAAAACTAAACGCATGCTCTTCAATCGAACGCTGCTGGCACCCGCCCACCCGACTAGAATCACTACTCTTGACGGGTCTGACCTAGAGTATGTGGACAACTACAAATACCTAGGTGTCTGGTTAGACTGTAAACTCTCCTTCCAGACTCACATTAAGCATCTCCAATCCAAAGTTAAATCCAGAATCGGCTTCCTATTTTGCAACAAAGCCTCCTTCACTCATGCTGCCAAACATGCCCTTGTAAAATTGACTATCCTACCGATCCTTGACTTCGGCAATGTCATTTACAAAATAGCCTCCAACACTCTACTCAGCAAATTGGATGTAGTCTATCACAGTGCCATCCGTTTTGTCACCAAAGCCCCATATACTACCCACCACTGTGACCTGTACGCTCTTGTTGGCTGGTCCTCACTACATATTCGTCACCAAACCCACTGGCTCCAGGCCATCTATAAATCACTGCTAGGCAAATCCCCGCCTTATCTTAGATCATTGGTCACCATAGCAACACCCACCAGTATGCGCTCCAGCAGGTATATCTCACTGGTCATCCCCAAAGCCAACACCTCCTTTGGCCGCCATTCCTTCCAGTTCTCTGCTGCCAATGACTGGAACGAACTGCAAAAATCTCTGAAGCTGGAGACACTTATCTCCCTCACTAACTTTAAGCATTAGTTGTCAGAGCACCTTACCAATCACTGCACCTGTACACAGCCCATCTGAAATTACCCCACCCAACTACCTCATCCCCATATTGTTATTTATTTTGCTCATTTGCACCCCATTATCTCTATTTGCACATCATCTCTTGCACATCTATCATTCCAGTGTTAATACTAATTGTAATTATTTTGCACTATGGCCTATTTATTGCCTTACCTCTATAACTTGCTACATTTGCACACACTGTATATATATTTTCTATTTTCTGTTGTATTTTTGACTTTATGTTTTGATTTACCCCATATGTAACTCTGTGTTGTTTTTATCGCACTGCTTTGCTTTATCTTGGCCAGGTCGCAGTTGTAAATTAGAACTTTTTCTCAACTGGCTTACCTGGTTAAATAAAGGTGAAACAAAAAAAAAAGTAATTGATCTGTTGGGGCAGTATTCGAATTGGAGTGGGTCTAGGGTTTCCGGGATGATGGTGCTGATGTGAGCCATGACCAGCCTTTCAAAGCACTTCATGGCTACCGACGTGAGTGCTACAGGCCGGTAGTCATTTAGGCAGGTTACCTTCACTTTCTTGGGCACATGGACTATGGTGGTCTGCTTGAAACATATAGGTATTACAGACTCGGTCAGGGAGAGGTTGAAAATGTCAGTGAAGACACTTGCCAGTTGGTCCGCGCATGCTCTGAGTACAAGTCCTGGTAATCCATCTGGCCCCGCGGCCTTGTGAATGTTGACCTGTTTAAAGGTCTTGCTCACATCGGCTACGGAGAGCGTGATCACACAGTTGTCCGGAACAGCTGGTGCTCTCATGCATGCTTCAGTGTTGCTTTCCTCGAAGCGAGCATAAAAGGCATTTAGCCCATCTGGTAGGCTCGCGTCACTGGGCAGCTTGCGGCTGGGTTTCCCTTTGTAGTCTGTAATAGTTTGCAAGCCCTGCCACATCCGACGAATGTCAGAGCCGGTGTAGGCTGCGTGCTTTAAAATGCCTTTCCAAGTCAGTGTGACACTTACTCTTTGCCCTTCAGCCCAGTGTGGTTGCATATGAGAAAGGGCGAAAGGACGAGTGTGTGTGTGCGCGCCAGACCATCACCTGCACAGAGACTATTAAGATGAGTCACAGCAAGCCAGACAAATGGAGTTAGGCCTAGCTGAAGAACAGAACAGTGGGTGTTTACACTAATCATATAGACCCGTAGAGGCCCCGGTTTACAGGCCGCACATCTTTAACCCAGAGCCAGCTACACCTTGACCGGTTCACCCTTCACCTTTCACCGTGGTGCGAGCGCTTTCACATGTTCTACCCTAGCCCTTCACATTTCACCGTGGTGCGAGCGCTTTCACATGTTCTACCCTGGTCCTTACGCCTTAGCAGATTAGTCACCTTGGGTGAATAGTTAGGCTAAGTGTGAGGATGCTAGCCTAACCACCACAAGGTCACCCCAGGGTAAAACAGCCTCCTGGGGACAGAAACGAGATGCGATGGTAGGTAGAAGGTGAGAAAACGGGGAGGCTTTTATTGTTGGTCTTTTACTACAACCTTGGTGGTATTAAAGTAGACTTGACACATTTAAATGAACTATTTGATGTTGTAGGTCGAATTAGTGTTTGAAGTCCAGGGGAAATGATGAGACTGTGTGCTGTACTGTCTTGACTTTAGGTTGGGGAGTCAGGGACTGTAATGCGCTTACTGGAGAGAGTATTGAACACTTCTCAATACCCAAGAGTCACATGAGCACCATAGAGAAGTGAACTGGGGCAGGCTGGAATGAATTTGAATTTACATTCCTACACAGTATATTGAACCAGGATTTAACATTTTTACATTTACATTTTAGTCATTTAGCAGACGCTCTTATCCAGAGCGACTTACAGTTAGTGAGGGCATACATTATTTTAATTTTTTAATACGTGGGAATCGAACCCACAACCCTGGCGTTGCAAACGCCATGCTCTACCAACTGAGCTACATCCCTGCCGGCCATTCCTTCCCCTACCTTGGACGACGCTGGGCCAATTGTGCACCGCCCCCTGGGTCTCCCGGTCGCGGCCGGCTACAACAGCAGATTGATGATACTGCTGCAGTACTGATGTTACAACAGTTTGTGAAGTGCTTATTGTGGTCAGAATACATTTTTTATTAGGCAATAGTGGGGCCAGTTGCTACAACGGGGAAGCCCTGCTACAATCATTAGTCACTGATGGAAAATAGGAGGTTGTTGGTTGTGTTTACCCCAAGCGGCGCTCTTATCTCTCTATAACATACCACACACAACTACACACAGACACAGGGGCTAACACACATAGGAAACCCACACACAACTACACACAGACACAGGGGCTAACACACATAGGAAACCCACACACACACTCATAGGAAACCACACCATAGTCACTGCAGGGTCACTGCAGTACACTTCCCCATTGTCCCTGTGGCACATGTCCAAATGGAATGCTGTCAGTCCATCTCCCCTCACTAATTCTCTCATCCCAAACTAATGTCCCTTTCATCCCCACCTGCTTTTGTTTTCATTTTCATCTAAAAGCTCTGTTAACAGAATGTCTTTGTTGGCCATTATTTATTTGCCCAAACCTAGCTGAAATTCTAGATGTCTGATTAAAACGAGGCGACAGCATCCATAAAGTGACCATTAGACTTGCCACCTTTTGGACTGTATACGTTTTATAGGTGCAACAGTTTTTATTAAATGTATAATTTATCACTCTCACGTGCTCATTTCTGTCCATTAAGAACCAACGATGTGCTACATTGTTGTAGCATTTCTGACAATGCTAACATCTTTTCAGCCTAATCTGAGTTCTAAAACTGGACCAAAGCAGTTGGGTTACGCATGAACAGTGCTAGTAGCTAGCTAACACCAGTCGGATGAGAGGCAAGTTACAAGCAAAGGAATCTAACTATATTTAGCTATGGAAGGTTTTTCACATGGCTGAAGTCATCTGTGTAAACTGTTGGCTTTGACACTTGCGTGTAGTAAGCACAAATAAGATAGCGAACGTTCTTGGCTGATATTGCCAGTTAGATAGTCAACTAACGTTAGCCAGTAACGTTATCTAGTTACAAGGCTTTAACGTTAGCTGAATGTACGGATCATGCACCGGCACAATATAGCAATCCCACATTCTTCCACAAACAAAGCACAGCTAGCTAGCTAAGTAAAGTTCATAGTCAATGCCAAACTTTGGGGAAACTGCCACGCTGCTAATGTATAATACATGCAATTGGCATTGCTCATCTAACGTTAACATTAGCTAACGTTACTCCATTCATTACCCAATCCTGCTTGCTTAGCAATGTAGTTAGCTAACGTTACAGCATTCAGTATGCTCCCTTTATCAATGCAATTTTCTTATTGTCCTTATAATCCAAATGTGCGCTGGCAGATGTGCACAGTGTCAAGTTACTTTTCAATGTATTCCCAAAACCTGAAGTCGCCATCCAAGTAAAAAGTAGCCAGGGGAGTGCGGGTGCACCCAGGTTAAACACCAACTTTATTGCTTGGTTGCGCGACCTTTGTGCAAGCACGATGGTAAATGCCTTTGAGGCTGGCGGTGAATGCCTTCAGCCGCCACAGTAGACGGGACTTGCCACCAGAGTTAAAATATTTCCACTTTTGCCGTCGAGCGTATGCGTCAAACTGTGTGCGTAGACGGGTTGACAGAAATGGTGAATGTTGAACTTTTGTTGCACACATATCTAGATGATGTATGAAAATGTATGCACTCACTAACTGTAAGTCGCTCTGGATAAGAGCGTCTGCTAAATGACTAAAATGTAAATGTAAAATGGTGTAGAAGGAGTGTTTTTTCAACACTTTTGCACTGTTTGTTTCGTAAACTCATGACAAATCATATCCAGGCCGGGCGGGGTAGACCGAAGTCACGACCTCTGTGAAGCGGGAGAAGGCCAGGGCGAACTGTGAGAGGGAGGAGCCGAGGCAGGAAGAGGCCTCGTAGTTGGTCAACAGGAGGTTCCGGATACCGGGGACGACTTTGTGGACGGCATGGAGCAGGGGGTAGTAGAGGCCGGTGAGGAGAGAGGCCAGGTACACATCTGACCCAGAGAGAATGAGGGAGCGGAGGGAGGGAGAGAGGCCAGGTACACGTCTGACCCGGAGAGAATGAGGGAGCGGAGGGAGGGAGGGAGGCCAGGTACACGTCTGACCTGGAGAGGATGAGGGAGGGAGGGAGGGAGGCCAGGTACACGTCTGACCTGGAGAGGATGAGGGAGGGAGGGAGGGAGGGAGGCCAGGTACACGTCTGACCTGGAGAGGATGAGGGAGCGGAGGGAGGGAGAGAGGCCAGGTACACGTCTGACCCGGAGAGGATGAGGGAGCGGAGGGAGGGAGAGAGGCCAGGTACACGTCTGACCTGGAGAGGATGAGGGAGCGGAGGGAGGGAGAGAGGCCAGGTACACGTCTGACCCGGAGAGGATGAGGGAGCGAAGGGAGGGAGAGAGGCCAGGTACACGTCTGACCTGGAGAGGATGAGGGAGCGGAGGGAGGGAGAGAGGCCAGGTACACGTCTGACCCGGAGAGGATGAGGGAGCGAAGGGAGGGAGAGAGGCCAGGTACACGTCTGACCTGGAGAGGATGAGGGAGCGGAGGGAGGGAGAGAGGCCAGGTACACGTCTGACCCGGAGAGGATGAGGGAGGGAGAGAGGCCAGGTACACGTCTGACCTGGAGAGGATGAGGGAGGGAGGGAGGGAGGCCAGGTACACGTCTGACCCGGAGAGGATGAGGGAGCGAAGGGAGGGAGAGAGGCCAGGTACACGTCTGACCTGGAGAGGATGAGGGAGCGGAGGGAGGGAGAGAGGCCAGGTACACGTCTGACCCGGAGAGGATGAGGGAGCGAAGGGAGGGAGAGAGGCCAGGTACACGTCTGACCCGGAGAGGATGAGGGAGGGAGAGAGGCCAGGTACACGTCTGACCTGGAGAGGATGAGGGAGGGAGGGAGGGCGGGGGAGACGTGGCAGTGGCCAGGGTGTAGATGGGGAGGTAAGAGGGGGAAAGAGGAGGGGAGAGGGAGGAAGGTGGGGAATCGTAATCTAAGTCATAAGGTAAATTGTAATCTAAATCATCATCTAAATTGTAAATCGGGATAACCCCATGGGAGAAGGGCATTGTGATTGGTATAGACGGGTGTATAGACAGGTTCAGAGACAGAGGCAGGGTTAGGCTGAGGCTGGGCCTAGGCAGGAGTAGGGTAAGAAACAGGGGCAGGGGTTTGGGCAGGGGCATACGTAGACACAGCTGTTTGTTGTAGCTATGGGCTGGGCAGGAGTGGGAGCAGCGATAGAGGCAGTAGGGGCATAGGGCTGGACAGTAGCAGTACGGGCCCAAGCAGAAACAACAGAGATGGAGGTAGGGGTAAAGGTTAGCACTGGCTGGATGTAGGGTGGTAGGACAGAGGGCTAGCTGGGGGGGTGGGGAAAGCGGTAGTGGGGGGTGTACGACAGAGAGACAGAGACCAGTGGGGTCTCCCACCCACCTCAGCAGGGGCGTGTGCGTCGTATCATTTCTCCGCCCCCATGAGGTCAACGGGCGCGTCCCTGGCGCTCCTCATCTGACGCACGTGACCCAGCTGCTTGCGCCAATCAGGAGGCTCCCAGTGTTTAGGCTCCACCTTCCCATCGTATTCCACCTTCACCTGGCCCCTCCTCCTACGCTGGATGGGTGCCAGGGGTAGCAGGGGCGGGGCTTCATCTGGCTCAGCTTTTGATTGGCCGATGGATGGGCGATGGAACCCTGAGGAGCCAATACCTGCAAGGTAACGTAGGGCGCACAAAAGCTGAGTGGTGAGGAAATAAAGGTTATCTCTTAGTTGTTGTTTTATGATACATCTTGTCCCATCTGAAAGCCCCTCAATGATGCAGCAAGATGTCAGAAGGGCAACATTGTGATAATAAAACTGATTTTAACCATCATATTCATACCTGAGTCGTCTCGTCCCAAACTCTGATTTGAGATGCTCGACTCTTCCTCCTGTTTCACGTGCGTCCTCGAAGCAGCAGCGCTCGGCACTCTCCTCTCCATCCTAGTTTTTAACGTCGTGGCTAAACCCGCACGGGGCACGGTCTTGTTACCGCTCCGAGTGATGACCGCGCTACTCTGAACGAAATAAGGCGAGGTCATTTTGAAACAGTGGAAAGCATACGAGGCTACCGTTGTGCTGCAAGTGGGCCGGACCGTGGCTAACAACATTAGCTTGTTAGCTAGCTTGCTAACTGTAACGTTAGTGATAATAATAATAATAATAATGATAATCTGGTTAGCCAGTTAACACATTTATACAAGTTCTGATAACATTTTCCAAGTACTATTGATGGATATTGAAACATGACCTACTCTGGTTGACGATTTCATTTTCAAACGACATGCACGCTAGAACACTAGACACATGTAACACTTGAACTCAACAACACTTGTCTTCTTGCGCAATGCTTTTATCAGGAACTACATTTCCCATCGGCCCCTGCGACATACGTGTTTTCGTAGGAAGTGCCCGACAGTCCATCCGGTTGTCGAGTGGGGGGATTGATCTGAGTTGGGACAAGCTTTTGAAAAATTAGGATTACAATTCTAAATGCATGAATTTGACTTGCTCGGTAGTTTGTCTACCTGACAGCAAAACGTGAATGACGCCAGAAACGCATCTAGATCAATAGAAGGTATGAGTTTCCGTTGTTTTTAAAGCCCTAGGTCTAGAATGCAAGTAAGCAGATAGCTAACGTTAGTCAACAATCTTTATTTATTTATTAGTGCTTGTTTGTGTCGCTCTTTCTCTCTCCCTGTCCGTTATTTTGTCAGCTGCTCACAGGTGTTGTTTATTTGCTCGGAACAAGATGTTGAATGTGCACGAATGGGCCCCTGACCGAGGACGGTTGTTAAATCTAAAACAGAACTAGCTGTCGTTGTTTACTCGGTTCTCTCTCTGCTTGACAGGGAGAGTACTTGCGACACGCACCTGGCTTGTTTCGTGGACACACTCTCTCTCCCCCGCTAGAACTCAATAGCTGATTGTCCCTGATCCCGAGGTTGTAGGTACTACTAACTAGCTACTGAAGTATAGCCTAGTGACGTCCCAAATTGCACCCTATTCACTATCTAGTGCAGTACTTTTGACCCTGATCAAATGTAGGGCACTACATAGGGAATAGGGTGTCATTTGGGACGTATCCTATATTAGCACGGACACACAAACTACCACTTTCCGGTGACCACAACAGTCCTCCTAGCTACTTTCTTTACAAGTGGTTATTATTCGCTTTAGGTAACAACAACAACAACGTAATGGATATCATATCAAAGGCCATTTAGAATGTGCAGAGGAATGGAATGCTTCTTGGGCAAGTGTTTGCTGTCCGAGGTGCTATCTATGCATGCATGTGGTGTGCGCGCAGCCCAGACGTGCACTAATGTCTGGATAACCACAGGTGCAAAGAAAAAAAGGATGTCTAGAAGGGGTGTGATGTTGAGGCATGTCTCTGCCTATCATTTATCTGGTTGACTGAAACTAACACCAGTCACATAATGTAAAAGGACAAAAAGTTAGGCCAGGGCTCTCTCAATTGATCTTTCCTTGATTCCTTGCACTCAAAACACATTGAATTGAAATTTATCTCTGATTACATTTTTTTTTTTTTATCATTGGAGAAGGAACCTTGTGGTTAAAAGGAGGTGAGTGGGTAGGATGTAAGGAAACGTAGTCTATAAACTGTACATTGATAACCAACTGTTCCCATGGCTATTTTAAATAATACAAAGTTCAAATCAAATCAAATCAAATTTTATTGGTCACATGCGCCGAATACAACAGGTGCAGACATTACAGTGAAATGCTTACTTACAGCCCTTAACCAACAGTGCATTTATTTTTAACAACAAAAGTAAGAATAAAACAACAACAAAAAAAAAGTGTTGAGAAAAAAAGAGCAGAAGTAAAATAAAGTGACAGTAGGGAGGCTATATATACAGTAAAATAAAGTGACAGTAGGGAGGCTATATATACAGGGGGGTACCGTTGCAGAGTCAATGTGCGGGGGCACCGGCTAGTTGAGGTAGTTGAGGTAATATGTACATGTGGGTAGAGTTAAAGTGACTATGCATAAATACTTAACAGAGTAGCAGCAGCGTAAAAAGGATGGGGTGGGGGGGCAGTGCAAATAGTCCGGGTAGCCATGATTAGCTGTTCAGGAGTCTTATGGCTTGGGGGTAGAAGCTGTTCAGAAGTCTTTTGGACCTAGACTTGGCACTCCGGTACCGCTTCCCATTTGAGGAGTCGAATAATGGAACACCCAATACTATCCATGGTAGGAATGTAAGGAAACGACAACCCACAACTCTGATGGAGTCTAGGTTACATCTGCCAGGTTATCTCTCTACCTTACTAACCTGTATTCACCCCTCTGTTTCCACCAGAGCCCCAGTAGTGCCAGTGTAAGCTGACTGGTCCCCTCCTCTTCCCTCCACCCCCACAGGACCCCCCCCCCTCGACCCCCAGCCATGAACAAGCAGCCCAGTAAAGAGAGTCTGAAGGACAAGGTGAAGGGGATATTTGGTCTGGGAACCCCTCGACCCCCCAGCAAACAGACAGAGAGCAAGCCCTCAGAGTTCATCATCACACTAGATATACTCAAGGTATGGAAGAGTATGATGCTACACACACACTCCACACACATACTGTACATGCACACACACACACACACACTCCACATACACACACACTCCACACACACACACTCCACACACACACTGCACATACAGTACACAGACACACACACACACCCACACATACACACACACTCCACACACATTCTGTACATGCACACGCACACACACTCCACACACACACACACACTCCACACACATTCTGTACATACACACGCACACACGCTCCACATACACACACACACACACTCCACACACATACACACACACATACACATACACACACACACACTCCACACACATACTCATACACACACACTCATACACACACACACTCCACACACACACATACACACACACATACACACACACACACTCCACACACACTCCACACACATACAGTACACACACACACACACACATACACACACACACACTACACACACACTCCACATACATACTGTACATACACACACACACTCCATACACATTCACACACACACACACTCCACACACATACACATACACACACACTCCACACACATACACATACACACACACACCCACACATACACATACACATACACACTACACACACATTCCACATACATACTGTACATACACACACACTCCACACATACACACTACACACACACTCCACATACATACTGTACATACACACACACACTCCATACACATACACACACACACACTCCACACACATACACATACACACACATACACATACACACACACACACACACACACCCACACATACACATACACATACACACTACACACACATTCCACATACATACTGTACATACACACACACTCCACACACACACACACACACACACTCCATACACATACACACACACACACACTCCACACACATACACACACACACACTCCACACACATACACACACACACTCCACACACATACTCATACACTCATACACACACACATTCACACAGACATATACACACACACACACATACACACACACATACACACACACATACACGCCACACGCACACACACACACACACACTCCACATACATACTGTACATACACACACAATCAGTTTTCTGTCACTGACCATCTCACTGTCTTTCTCTTCAGGAGCTGCACCCTGACTGTGGCCTTAGCAACAGAATCCGGGTTGCTAACCATGTCTGTGACCTGGCCAAGGCCAAGAAGTTTGAGGAGGTGAGATAGAGAATGGAAGGCTGTGGGTGTGGTCTGGTTTTGTAGCACGCCATGGAGGCGTGTGTGTGTGTGTGTGTAGACAGGTTAGCTAACAATGTCACGAAAACGATGCGCAACTTCAATGGGGCAGAAGTCTGTGTGTTGTTGTGATTCTGCAGGGCCACATAGCAACAATGAAAGAAGCTGCCATGTGGGGAATCGTACGTGGCTCATTTCATCTAGTTGTATCTGGTTCTTGATACCATGTCTTGTTTTGAGGTGTTTTGACTGATGACACGTCTAAGCTAATACAGGTTAAAACCCACTAGCTAGCTAGCCAACAACTGTAACAATGTATTTGAGAGACAACAAGTGCTCACTGTGCAAATTCATTTATGGTTTCAATAAACATTTGGAGACTAAATATAGTTGTCAACAATCTAAATATGTTGTCAACAATCTAAATATGTTGTCAACAATCTAAGCCAACCCCGTCTGTTTCGCACCATAGTTGCGCACGCGTCAGTTTTGTTGCTGTTAATCGGGTGTGTATTAATCTGTGTGTATGTTAATGTATGTGTGTGTGTGTTTTACAGCATGCGGTGGAAGCAGTATGGAAGGCGGTGGAGGACATGCTGACTCCAGAACAGCCCCCTGAAGCTAGACATGCTGTCCTGCTGCTCCTCAGAGCTATCATTCAGGGACAGGTATACACACACACACTGGGACACACACTGGGACACACACACACTCACTCACTCACTCACTCACTCACTCACTCACTCACTCACTCACTCACTCACTCACTCACTCACTCATACTAAAGCAGGCACCACAGATAACTTCAGGGAACAAGCAAGTATGTTGATTTCCTGTGTATGTTGCCTCCCTCTCTCTCTGTGTGTCTATCAGGGTGAGCGTCTGGGTCCTCTGCGGGCCTACTTCTTCAAGGTGATCAGAGACTACCAGCCGTCCAATGAGGACCTGTCTGACAGGCTGGAGGTGTTCAAGGCCCTGACGGAGAACGGGAAGGATATCACTTACCTGGAGGAGGACATAGGTGAGAGACACACCTTCCTTCCAACATCAATTATTTTTGCACATTGACATGTGATATAGATTGTTCCATCCCACAGTCTTTTGACAGACGTTACAATACCATTTATGTTACGGAGTCAGTCCACCAGATATTAACTTGCCCAACTGGAACCCTTAGAAAGATATTGACTGATTGGTAAAGATATTGACTGATGGGTAAAGATATTGACTGATTGGTAAAGATATTGACTGATTGGTAAAGATATTGACTGATTGGTAAAGATATTGACTGATTTGGTAAAGATATTGACTGATTGGTAAAGATATTGACTGATTGGTAAAGATATTGACTGATTGGTAAAGATATTGACTGATTGGTAAAGATATTGACTGGTTGGTAAAGATATTGACTGATTGGTAAAGATATTGACTAATTGTTAAAGATATTGACTCATTGTTAAAGATATTGACTGATTGGTAAAGATATTGACTGATTGGTAAAGATATTGACTGATTGGTAAAGATATTGACTAATTGTTAAAGATATTGACTGATTGGGCTCCCGAGTGGCGCAGTGGTCTAAGGTCTGTGCCACTAGAGATCCTGGTTCTAATCCAGGCTCTGTCGTAGCCGGCCGCGACCGGGAGACCCATGGGGCGGCGCACAATTGGCCCAGCGTCGTCCAGGGTAGGGGAGGGAATGGCCGGCAGGGATGTAGCTCAGTTGGTAGAGCATGGCGTTTGCAATGCCAGGGTTGTGGGTTCGATTCCCACAGGGGGCCAGTATGATTTTTTTCACCTGCAGCTGGGTTTGTCTGCTGGAAATGGACATTGGTCTAACACTAAAGATATTGATAGGGGGATAGATTGCTAGATATATTGATCAATTGATTGATGTTCTGATTGATCCCCTGCAGCTGGGTTTGTCCTGCTCTGGATGGACATTGGTCTGACCGCTGACTTCCTCCAAGTCCTGGTCAACCTGGTGAAGTTCAACAGCTGCTACCTGGACCAGAACGTATCCATCATGGCCCAGTAAGAACACACACACTGTTATGATGACTTTCTCTGACATCAAGTAATTCACTATGCAAGAAGATACTTAAACACTTACATGGAGAGTTGATTTAAAGTATTTAATATCGCGGTACCGGGTTCACATAGCAAACGGCACGTGGGTGGCCCATTGCTATCTGAACTCCCTGAACAAAGGAAATCTCTTAGCTTATATACTTGTTTGCAAGCTAATTCTATCCAACAGTTGCCAACCATTATTGAGTGTCACTCCTCACCAGAATAGGATCACCCTATATGGTATTGTGTTGTACCCTAGTCAGGATATTCCATCACGTACTCCTCCTAAGATCAGCACCAGTGGCCCCCCAGCTATCTTGGCCCGCATACCTTCTGGCAGCCACCAGTGACAGAAATAAATACATGGAATGTCCTCATCCTCCAAATCTTTATGCAGCTCTCAATATTTCAAACATGAACTAATCCTGTATAAAATACATAATATCACACACACACACACCACATAGTCTTGTACAACTAACCTTGTGGGGATACACAATTCAGTCCCATTCAAAATCCTATTTTCCCTAACCCGTACCCTAACCGTAACCTGAAAACCAAACTCTAAACCTAACCCTAGCACCTAATTCTAACCCTAAACCTAATTCTAACCCTAACACTAATTCTAACCCTAACACTAATTCTAACCATAACCCTAAACCCCCTAGAAATAGCATTTGACCTTATGGGGACCAACAAAATGTCCCCAGTTGGTCAAATGTTTGTTTGTTTAATATTCTTGTGGGGTCTTCTGATTAGTTAAACACACACACACACACACACACACACACACACACACTAGGTCTCAGTGTGTGTGTCTGGTTTTGTCCAACAGGAAGATCTGTCTGCTGTGTAACCGGACAACAGCTTCTACAGACATAGAGGTAATATTTAATTGACTCTGATATCCAGGTTTTATAGCTCTGGGCTTTTTATTAATGAGATCATTAACCCTTGTGTGTGTGTGTGTCCTTTGTGTGTCTGTCTTCTGTGTGTCTGTCTTCTGTGTGTCTGTCCTCTGTGTGTCTGTCCTCTGTGTGTCTGTCCTCTGTGTGTCTGTCTTCTGTGTGTCTGTCTTCTGTGTGTGTCTGTCCTCTGTGTGTCTGTCTTCTGTGTGTCTGTCTTCTGTGTGTGTCTGTCTTCTATGTGTGTCTGTCTTCTGTGTGTGTGTCTGTCTTCTGTGTGTGTCTGTCTTCTGTGTGTGTCTGTCTTCTGTGTGTGTCTGTCTTCTGTGTGTCTGTCTTCTGTGTGTGTCTGTCTTCTCTGTGTGTCTGTCCTCTCTGTGTGTCTGCCCTCTCTGTGTGTCTGCCCTCTCTGTGTGTCTGTCCTCTGTGTGTCTGTCCTCTCTGTGTGTCTGTCCTCTCTGTGTGTCTGTCCTCTCTGTGTGTCTGTCCTCTCTGTGTGTCTGTCCTCTCTGTGTGTCTGTCCTCTCTGTGTGTCTGTCCTCTGTGTGTGTCTGTCCTCTCTGTGTGTCTGTCCTCTGTGTGTCTGTCCTCTGTGTGTGTCTGTCCTCTCTGTGTGTCTGTCCTCTCTGTGTGTCTGTCCTCTGTGTGTCTGTCCTCTGTGTGTCTGTCCTCTGTGTGTCTGTCCTCTCTGTGTGTGTCCAGGTGGCTCTACAGGTGTTGGATGCGGTGGTGTGTTATAACTGCCTCCCCTCTGACTCCCTCACTGTCTTCATCATCACTCTCTGTCGCACCGTTAACGTCAAGGAGTTCTGTGAGTCCTGCTGGAAGGTGAGCAATGTGTGTGTGAGAGTGTGTAAGGGAGTGTGTCTAATTATTTACTTATCATGTTAATTAATCTGGCTAAACGTTAATAATAATAATAATAATAATAACTTCTAACCATTTGAAATGATACAAAATAATAATATTACTCCTCTCCTCTCCTCTCCTCTCCTCTCCTCTCCTCTCCTCTCCTCTCCTCTCCTCTCCTCTCCTCTCCTCTCCTCTCCTCTCCTCTCCTCTCCTCTCCTCTCCTCTCCTCTCCTCTCCTCTCCTCTCCTCTCCTCTCCTCTCCTCTCCTCTCCTCTATCCAGTTGATGAGGAAGGTGTTGGGGACCCATCTGGGCCATAGTGCCATATACACCATGTGCCGTATCATGGAGGAGAGGTAACAAACCCTCTGGGTGTTGGTGTGTGTGTGTGTGTGTGTGTGTGTGTGTGTGTGTGTGTGTGTGTGTGTGTGTGTGTGTGTGTGTGTGTGTGTGTGTGTGTGTGATTCATCCACCCTCTATTGTTTTATCTGTTTCTACGACGGCTCTGTAAGTTGAGGAAGCCCCTGACCGTGTGTGTGTCTAACCTCTCCTCTCTCTCTGTCAGGGCGTATATGGAGGATTCTCCGTTGCTGAGAGGAGCAGTGTTCTTCGTAGGGATGGCTCTATGGGGGGCGCACCGTCTTCCCGCCCTAAAAAACACCCCTACCCTGGTCCTCCCATCATTCTATAAGGTATGAAGGAGGGGAGGAATGCAGGGGGGAGAGAGAGAGTGGGAGGGGGAGGGAGTGAGGAAAGATTCAGGATTTAAAGGTGCGTTAGAGGAGTTTTATCTATAACCAACCCCTGACCTTTAACCCCCAGGCGATGTGGTGTGCCAACGAGATGGTGTCATATGAGATCGTTCTCTCCATCACCAGACTGATAAAGAAGTATGGCAAGGAACTCCAGGTGGTCACATGGGACATACTGCTGGCTATCATAGAGAGATTACTGCAGCAGATTCAGGTACATACACACACACAGACACACACACACACACACACACACAC